>NC_031986.2:35836277-36081277 GCF_001858045.2 Oreochromis niloticus
GGCGATGGCAGCGACTCCATCAGTCCAGCGCTCCTCCAGGTGGTCCACAAGGTCCCGCCTTAGCCGCGCCCACAGGAGGGGCGGCAGCCGGATCAGTGAGGGAATCGGAGGAAGGGAGTACCGGTACACCTCACTGATGACATCATCATCCAGGGACATGACATCACGCAACTCAGCCTCCAGCAGACCCTCTCTGTGGAGTCAAGTGATCAGATGATGAGATTTTTGTGTGTTTTGGTTGTTTTCTGGCTTTCTGAGTTCAGACTTTTAGAAACACTGATCACCTTTTTGTGATCAATCAATCATGTTATTAAAATTAATCAATGGATAAATCCAAATAGAAACAGTGGCGATCTTATGTGGTTATCTGACGTTCGTCAGAAAGGTGTGACCATATCCTCACCTTGCTAGAGCGATGTACCCCAAAGCCCCGCCCACCAGCTCCTTCCCGTGTTTTTCCTCCAGCATAAGGAAGAGGTGTGACATCATTTCCTGAGTGCTGGTACCCAGACGCAGCTCTGTCAGTGGCGTGAAGGACGTCCAGCGTTTGGCGACAGACAGGATGAGTTTGAGGTGGAGCGGGCAGCCAGATGACTCAAAAGTTTGCAGCACTGCGCTGCTCTGCTCGCATGTCAGCGTCCGCTGAGAGGCTCGCAGGTCTGACTCTATGATGCGTTCACCTTCCTCGCAAGACAAACGCTCTGCCTCAAAGAAGCTTCCCAGAGAGTCCAACTTAAACCGCATGTTGGCAAATGCCTCGCTGTTGGTTTCCATGGAGGCAACCACATGGACGTTGGGTGGGAGGTCGACAGGCAGCCAGCGGAGCTTGTGAGCGTGATGTTGGTCTGCGAGCTGCTCCACAGAGTCCAGGACGATGACCAGAGCACTGCCCTGCTGGGAAACCTGCTCAAGAACTTCCCAGAAGAATCGCAGCAGCTCCAAGTGAGTGGAGACTGTCAGCGGAGAGGGCGGAGCAAGACCACAAGCCAGGCATACCTGTGTGCAGATGCTGTGGAGGACGTGGTCAATGTCGGGTTTTTGAGGGTGGCAAGCTGCAAGCAGCCTGATCACCACCACTGCCCTGGCCTCCAGTACACCACGCATCTCCTGGGCCAGTTTGCACAGCACCGCCGTCTTCCCCATCCCGGCGCCACCATGAACCACCAGCGGCCTGTGGCGGACATTACTGGACTCCCACATGGCGAGGCACAGCTTCCCCAGCAGCCCCTCCCTGCCATGGAAACCTCTGCAAAGCTCAGCGCTGATGGCAATGTGCCGCCTCGCCTCTGTGACCACCAATACGTCCATCTTCTCCTCTTCCTCGGTGGTTCCCCACATCTTCCTCCGGCCCAGCGAATCCATCGCTGCGCCAATCCGAGCTTTCATCTGTGAGGCAAACTGCTCGCAGACGCTGTCCAGGTACTGAGCATGCTCCTTGCACTTCGGATTGATGCTTCCTCTGCTCAGCTCCACGGAGTGCAGGTTGAGGATCTTCTGTGACTTGACAAAGAGCCGTGTCTTCAGCCCGGCGAGGAGTCCCTGAGCTTCGGCATCCAGCAGGCCATCGCCAGTCACATCCATGAACTTGGCAAGACGTTTGGGCCCCTCCCTGGACCTCTGACGGGGAATCTCACGAACGAAGAGCAGAGTAGATGATTCACAGTCATTCTGCCACAAACCACGCTCAAACTCCCGCTCTGTGACTGTGGGCAAGAAGAACAAGAAAACACTGAGAAAACAGAGACAACAGAGGGCGACCTGAGTGGCGAGCTGTGCATGGTGTCCGCGAGCTTTCACCTGATGTGTAGAAGCGTTGTTTCTCCTCGGCTGTGATGTCACCGGTGTCCTCGGCGTCTGTGGCTGCAGATCGAAGTAGTCGCAGTAGCCGAGTCTCTGCCAGGCGCCATGACAGGACATCTTTGTCGTGCTGCTTCCCGCTCTCAGGCCGAAGGTCGATGTAATGAGGGAAGTGAGCTATGATTGGCTGAAGGACATAGGTGGGTGGGACGGCATTGCTGTCTTTTTTAAACCACTGGTTGAGTGTCTTAATGCCTTCTGGATTTTTAGAGAGTTTGGACAGAAGAGCGTCAAAGAGTTTTTCGGGAATTAGTCGAGGAAGAGCTCGGTGGCCGTACCGGTTCCCCAGCAGAGCCTTCAGAGCCCAGAAACAGGAAAATAAAGAAAAGAAGAATGAGCGCACACTTCAGATCCAAAAGAACTGTGTCCTTCAGCTACAGCTCTCAGTGTACTCATAATCCACACATAAACTAAAAAAAATTAAAGTCAACAAAGAAATAGAGACATTTAAATTCACCTAAACACACATAAAATGTTAATAAAAATAAACATAGTGCTCGTTTGTGGCTGCAGTCTAACCTTAACCTTTGACCCGGTGACGAAGAGGACAAAGCACTCACGATGAACGTTGGACCAGCTGACATCTGCTCGCAGCGCTGGATCTCCTCCAGGAAGACCTCACAGGCCTCGTGGTCTCCTGACGGGACGTTTCGGATCCCCCAGCGTAGATCCACAACCTGAAGAGGAAGTGACCTCATTCAACACTCAGCAGGTATAAACCTCCACTCAGACAGCTCACAGCAGTTCAGGGGGAGATGTGCGGTCAGTGGGTTAAATGGTGAGCCCTGAAGCCCCGCACCTGCTCATGGGTCATTCGTTACTCATGAGGTGTGTTTTGGTTGTTTTGGTATTGTGACGCACCAACCAGGAAGTGAACTGTCCCAGTTTAGAGCTCACAGCCAGGATCCTATGCTTCACTGTGTTTAGGAAGTAAAAACTTTTCAGCTGGGTTCAGGAAAGGATCGTGCTTTGGGTTAAAATAGTGTGACTAAGGTATTTGTTTCTCCTCGTCAGGTTTGATGGGACGGTTGCCACATGCAGCACGGAGGGTTCCTACCAATAGACCGGGCCAGTTAACCTATTATTTTTAATCTGTTTGAATAAGTTTTCATTTGGCTGTATAGATGATCCTTTCCTGTCTAATTTCAGGCAAGAAAACCCTGATAAACAGTGTTGGTGGTTAACTTGGAGTGGTCCTTGTTTGCTGTGGTTTCCACGGTGGAGCCTTTGTGGCTGTCGAGTGGGGTTTGTAATAATCTGAGTAAAGGAGCTGCAAATTTCAGATTTCTCACTGAAGACTAAGTTGGACGTTTTATGATAACGTTTATTGAACTCAATTTCAAATAAAGATTTCGTTTTGAAGTTTTTGGTTGTTTGGTAATTTTTGACCTCTGAACACCGGACTAGACTGGTTTAACAAAGGTAATGACAGTGTTAGCTGTTTAAGTTTTATTATGCTCCTTCATAGCAGGAACCCTCAAGGCCTCTACTCGCTCATATTAGCTGGTGCTTCATGTCAGTCCACCAAAGGACGCCTTGTGTGTAGCTAACACCTCAGCAGCTTTCACATAACTGACCCTGAGTCACATTAACTGTCCCGGTTTGGTAACACCGGCAGAAAAGCTGGCATTTCCTGTGTGAGGAAAATCTGCTCCTGCCAATCACTGAGACTTTGTTGCCATAACTACTAAAATACCCCTGATGTCAGTGGTTCTTTGACCCCAGCAGCTTTTTGGCACCAGTCTGTTTCACGTGGATACAGGTCATTTATGTTGATCATTTCTGCCTTGGTCAGTGGAAAAGAGGCGGAATCTCCAGACCTGTGCACCTTGGAGGTGTTTCATCAGCAGGTAAGAGACCAAACCATGGAGAAAACGTGCCACATAGGCAGAAACTGAAAAAAGAGACGTGAACACAAAGATGATCAAATCTAAGTGAAAAAGGAAAGAAAACATGAAGGTAACAAACCGATCCAGCAGGTGAAAGAGGAGGAACAAGGTGGGCAGAAAACTGGGGGAAAACAAAGAAAAGGCAGGAAGTGAATGTAACAGGCATGTAAGGAGACTGGATTTCAAAATAAAACAGGAAAGGAGTAGAAATGGTCAAACCCTCATGACTGACAGTTTCACATGAGGTTTAATGACCACAACAGGTTTGAACTGACCTCGAACACCAGGCCGAGCCCACAGCAGAAGGACCGGACTTCTGGGTAAGCTTTCTCCAGCAGAGCCTTCCTCTCGCTGCTCATATCTGACCACAGATCAGAGAAACTGTCAATCACACGAGGCGCTCAGAGCACAACCAATCAGAGCGTCTGAGCTGGCTTCACATCAAGTTCAGACTGAACAGCAGAGCAAAGAAGAAGGTCTCAGTTCAGAGTTTCAGTGAGTGAACCTGGGACCGAGACGAACCTTCACTTCTGAGATCTAGCTCAGAAGTGAGAATGACACTTTGATACACATCTGCACTCTTTATCCTCATGAGCATGGACAACACATCTGGTACTAACCTCCTAAGACCCGAACTCTTCCACGGCATGCATTTTTAATTTCTCTTTTATATTTAGGCATATTGGGGCCCAATGAATGTAAAAACAAAGAATTACCTGATTTTTTTTTTTTTTACCTTATTTTTGTTTTTAAGAAAAATAAGAGCCACATATGAGGATATTCGTTTAAAATTTTGATAGAACAGTAGCAGTATAATGTCCTCGTAAGTGGATATCAGGCCGATGCAGAGCAAAATTGAGTATTTTGGTCTAAATAACCCAAAATGTGATGTCCACATATGTGGACGGCAGGTCCTAGGAAGTTAAAACATCACAACAGATCAAACTGCAGAATAAAAGTGGGAGACGACGTCCTGATGTTCTGACCCGGATCCAGAGGAGCAGAGTGAGGTACGAAGTTTCTACCTGCTCCACTTTCACTGTGTTTGACATTTAGTTGATTTTGTGAGGTATCTGAAAATAAAAGCCTGCATGGTTTGAGCGCTCTCGGGCTTCTACATCGTGTTTCTGTGCAAAAGAAACTGCTCCCTGACCAAAACTAAAGTCTGTATCACACAAACTCTCAGCAGTCTTTACACAACAAGGTCAAACGCAATCTAACGACCTCCCATCTACAGTGGCTACGGAAAGTATTCAGACCTCCTGGTATTCAGACCCCGTCACAACCAGATCGGGCAGCTGAACCAATCAACTCCATATGGAAGATGATAAACGCACATTGGCCCTCTCGATGGGAAATTTGAGTATTAAAAAAAATAACAAGACGGAACAGTCGACCGACATAAAGTATTATGCACATTGTGCAAGAAGGAATTTTCTTTTCACCAAAGCACTTCCAGCTTAAAATATCACATTGACGCGAAGCATACGTTAGTCAGGGATGCTGCTAGGACTTTGGATAATGCATCACCCAGCTTGCAACAAACCACTCACTGAGCATCAGGGGCTCAGTAAGTCTACCTCAGAAATATTGACTGACACAATTGCCAAGTGGATTTGTTGAGAACACGCGCTTTACATAGCTTTGGTTCCTCGTTTCAAGGACTTGAAGTGCCTCCCCAAGAGTGACAGAGAGGGAGTGGATAAATGTTTACAGTGTTTTGTTAACATGAATGTGCAATGTGATATTTCAGTTTTTCTTTTTTATTAAATCTGCAAAAATGTCAACAATTCTCTGTATTCCTGTCAATATCAGGTGCTGTGTGTACATTACTGAGGAGAAAATGAGCTTAAATGATTTTAGCACATGGCTGCAATATAACAAAGAGTGGAAAATTTAAGGGGGTCTGAATACTTTCCGTACCCACTGTATATTTATTCAAACTCTGTGTGCGTTATGTGGACATGAAAGGACATATAAACGGCATTTCAGCCATTTTACTAACAAAAAAAACAAGCACAGGATATGCTCCATCGCCAATGTATGAAATGATTAAAGCACCTTTCTGCTCAGCTCAATGCTTTTATTTTTTCAACTCGATCAGATTAACTCTGCATGATCAGAATAATCGTATTCATCCTATAAAGACGTGATGTGACGACATCAGCTCATTACAGAAGCAGAAAAAGCAGTTTTCAGGTCAGTCTGAGGCTCCTCAGTTTGTCTCATCATTTCAGCTTCAGCAGCATCTGACCCTGCAGAATAACTCTGTAGGCTTTGACCTATATTTCTGGAGAACAGTTATCAATTAAAGTCAGTTATGTTTGAACAGTGCTGCAGAATCAGGTCCAGACTGCCAGCTGGAGAAAAATATATCTGTAAAAGTTCTGCAGCTGTTCATTGTCCTGGTTTAACGATGAAGAGCAGCTGCAGAGCTCTTCATCGTTAAACCAGTTCCAGCTTTGAAGGGATTCCATGTTTGAGCTTCAAACTGGTGATGAGCAGCACGCGTAGGTTCTCTCTGAGCCCACAGAGGTAATCTGACCTGTGAACGTGGAGCTGATGAACACTCGGATCATGTTGCTCTTCATCCTCTGAGCTCCGTCTGTCCATCCTCTCAGCACATCTTGCGGGCCGATCTCTCCTCCTCTTCCTTCTGTCGGACTCTGCGCCATCATCCTCAGCCTGGAACCGGTCGTCCTCCTCTCCTTCTCCTGGCGTCTGAGGCTCCTCGGCTGTACTCCTGCCTGTTTGTTCCCTCAGAGAGCTTCCTCCAGGACAACCATCCTCCCACCTGAGCTGCAGTTGTCCCCGCAGAGTGGCGTCAGTGTTGCTGCGCTCACGTTAAACTGGAAGATCTGCCAAACAAAACATCTTTACAGCTCTTCTGCTCTGACTCAGAGTTCATAATGATGTTTACTGCAGATCATTCTCATCGAAATCACAGCTTCTTGATCTTGCTCACAGGAGCACGCGGTCATTTAAACTCCCGACAATCTCCAACAGTGTTGGGGTCGCATCGGGAAGGACATCTGGCATAAAACTGTTCCACCTCAAGTGTTTGATTATTTACACCAGTCAAGTAAACATCATGAAAACCTGCCTAAGTGCTGCAGGTTTGTACTGAGCCAAACTCCCTTGCATTCTCACGCTTACCCAGAGTTCTGATGTGTCCCACAAACTAACAAGGCCATGATGGAGAGAGATTCAGAGTTACTCACACCACCTGGATGTTGTCTGATCGATGTTTTAGTGTGTTTGTAAGTACTCCATAGTTCCTGTAATATGAAAGAGCAGCTGGGCAGGGATTCAGCTTCAGTCGTACAGCTCATTTTAACTAGTTTTAAAAATAAAATATAAAAATAAATAAATAAATATGACTAGTCAAAGTCAAACTGTCTGAAAGGTTTTACAGAAAAGAAATATTTGCTTTGGTAGATGGACTCGGCACTTCATACAACATGCCTCATTCACATCAGTTCATGCAAACACGTTATATCTAACAGTCTGATGACTGCATCGGGTGCTCAGGGTCAGTGTCTTGCGTGTATTTGGCATACAGAGGGGGGCACCCAGGGATTGACCCGCCAACCTTGCGATTTGCAGATGACCTGCTCTTTGAATCTGTAATGAAACGTTTGTGTGTTCCATGAATTCAGTTTGTCATCAGCCAGATATTAAACTCATCGTTAGTTTCAGGCTGTGTTGACATGGAATCGATGTTTTCATGTAAAAATTAAAGCTATTAAAGAACAGGATTTCCAAGAATCCCATCATGTTCCTCTCTGTGGGCTCTGCTCCCACCGAGCTTGGCTCACCTGCTCAGGTGTAAAAGTGAGCTCACCTGTGTTTACTAAGCCGGGGCCTTCAGGGGCCGCCGCTCACAGCTGCAGCTCACGCTAATTACACGCCAGAAGAAAGATGATAACGAGAAAAACAGAGGTGGGCGGTTGCAGAGCGGCATGAGCCTGAGCTCATTTGGCAGTTTATTACTTTACTGCCAACTACCTTCAAACCTAAACGTGTGCAAAGTGATGAGTACCTCATGTTCAGCCTCTGCGGCTTCACTTCCTTCAACCTGTTGGCTGTTTAAGTGGTTCTTTGGCACTGCTGCATGAAGCATCAACCAGCCCTGCAGCTAAAAATCTGATTTTTATGCACGTTGCATTAAAAATTTTGGAAGCCACGTTTCTGAGCTTTTTCAGTGTTTCATGTAAAATCCAAACATTAAAGTCTTGATGTGAGCAGTCCAGCAGAGTGAGCGCTGTCAGAGGGAGAGCAGCTCTGAGAGCATCGTCGGCACTCGGAGGAGTTTCCCAGTCGGATGTAACCTCCCCAGAGAGCTCCGATTGTTAAAAAAAACAAAACAGCCTGAAGGTGAAAAATGGAGAACAAACAGTTGATCCAATGTAAACACGGACCTATCGGGGTTTGGATCCCTTCCTGCAGGCGCTCAAGTTCATAAAGCAGAAAGAAGCAGCAGCTGTTTACTGCTCTGCTGCAGGCTGAAGGTCAGCAGTTTGACTTCTTACAAGAACAACAAGCTTCCAGAAGGATCTCTGTTTTATTACTTGCCAGATGAAGCTTTACGAGTGGTGAAGACAAAGAGATGTCACAACTTTAGGTTCTAGAGAGATTTTTAGAGTTTGTTCTTCGGTGAAAGTTAATCAGACATGATCTCACCGATTTAGATGCTGAATACACAAAGCTGCAATTCCTCTGCCCTCCAGCAGGTCTCCAGCTGTGGGTCAGTCACCATAGACTCCCATGTTAAAAATCTCATTTTTTCCATTAAGACAGTTACAACATAATATATACTGTATGTAAGGTTAAAAGGAGAGGTACGGTTGATGAAGAGTATTAAAACTAATTATAATGTGACCTAATAGCAGAATATTCAATGGAAATAAGTAGGGACTGAAACCAAATCCCTGAGGAACACCACACAAGACAGTGAGACTGAAAATGTTCCATCAGTAAGATTGAATCACTCAAACACAAGGCACGGATCCCTACCATGTGGTTGGATTAAGATTAATGCTGATAAAAGGTATCAAATGCAGAGCTGAGGTCACATTTATCTGTGAAGGGTTGTTTGAAACTTTGAGAAGAGCCTTTTCTGTAACTTCCCAACACCTCACCGCAGCAAGAATATTGCACTTCTCCAAAAACCTTTTCTAACATTTTGACAGTAAAAGGAAGATGCATGATGACTCTTAAAACTTGTTCTGGAAAGAAAAGATGAGAGATGTCTCTGACCCCAGTACATCTGTAGAGACACTTGTGACGATTTAGCCGAGTCAGGGATTGTAGTGTCAAAGAACAGGATCGACCTGCTGAATACACAGGAATGGCACGGAGACAAAAACTGGCGCTCAGTAGACAGAGACGCTGGGAAGCACGGTGGTGCATTATGCTTTGGGAACTGGGAATCTCATCAAAGTGTAAGGAATCATGAAGAAAGGAGGAAATGTGAAGATGATGAAGGAACCCCTGAGAAGCAAAGCTGGGTCTGGGGTTGTTGCTTTGTCTACCAACCAGAGGTGGGTGTTAGTGTAATATGATTGCTTTTTTCAAGTAATGAGTAAAGGGACTACTACTGCAAAAGAAGTAATTATATTACTGTTACTGTCCTGTAAGCACACTGCATTACTAAACCGTGATTTTGTTTGTGAGTGTCTCATGACAATGACGTACGAGCGTGCGACAGTGTGTAGATCAATAATGGATAATATGTAGTGTAGGAGAGAGTACGACCATGCAGCGTTTAAAGCTTGGAAGTACTGACATTACTTTGAGTTTGATTCCGTAAAAAGTGACAAAACATTAGCGTCCGCTGTACACTGCGTGGGAAGAAAACTTCTTTCTACAGCATAAAAATTAAACTTCAAATCTGAGTAAGCGCCTAGCACGCTGCCACGGGAATGTGAAAGTCACAGAGAAACCCCCGGATCCCCCCACAGACATGACCGCTGCGGCACCGGGCAAACCTCTGACGGCCCCACTTCTGCTAAACAGGTGAAAATAGAGCGACAGGACTCAGTGCCGCTGAGTCTTTGATTTTATTTATTTTTGCTGTGTTTTACTTGCATCTATTTGAAAAATTGAGTGTAACCACAAAAAAAGAAATTTGTTTAACATTTAAACCTATTTTCTGCATATTCCAGCATATAAATTAAAATAAGTCAGAGACTGTTGTGTATAATTTAATTTTTGCTTGATGCAATGTGCATAAAGTTAAGATTAAAATTAATAAAACAAGTTTTAAAAAGAGACTTTTTCATTGGATTCAGTTTTATATGATTGATTATGCAGAGAAAATCGAATTGGGCTGAAAGGTCTATTGCTTTTTTACGTATTGAGGTTGTGTATCATGTTTTTAAAAAGTAACTAAGTAATAAACTAACTAATTACTTTTGAAAATACGTAATCAGGTAAGTAACAAGATTACTTTCTTGGAGAAATAATCAGCAATTAGTAACCAATAACTTTTTTCAAGTAACTTGGCAGCCATGTTTGAAGCTGAACTGCAGCATGTTAAGATGGCGCAAGCTTCAACCAACGCCGGAGAAATGCGATTGAGACGCCGACCTCAACCAATCGGTTCTTCTTGGCACGTTTTTTTTTTTTATTTTATTTTTTTTATGTTATTTGGCAAAAACGTGGACTCTGAAACCAAATGTCCAAAAGCAGACTCTTATTTTGGAAGGCCCACTCAGAAGGAAACTTCCTGTGAGCACCCTCAGTCAGGTATTGAGACACAACACAAGGCACCTTGAACCGTTTTATTCACAGGTTTTTCTGTGGAACATTTTACAATTTTTTCTAGAAAATCTCAGTCTGTCCTTTCATATGTTTCACGTCTGGAAGCGAGGAGAGGGTGGAGCCAGCTGCTGTGATTGGTCAGCAGGGACATGGTGTGCTGGCATCCAGCTCCACCGTTAGTCCTTTGCTCAACAGGAAGGCTTCCTGTTTGGGTTCCCGCCCAAGGAATTTCCTCAGCATCTCGGAGGCGTCCTCTGAGCCGCCGGGCCGCAGGATGAACTTCCTGTAGTCGAGACCCACCTGGGGGACCAATCAGAGAAGAGAAACTATGAATGTGTCAGATGATCCTCAGAGAACGTCTTAAAACCATCTTCGCTCAGTTTCCTTATGACTGCAAGAAGTGAAGATGGTCAAATACGAGGTGACCTTGGCGTTTCTGAGTCACTGCACGGTAAATCCTGTCACTTGGAAACATCACCCTCACTCAGCAGGTGACAACGCCTGTTCATGTCACACGGATAAAGAAGATCGGCTCAGCTCAGTGATGACCAATAACATCAGCTCATCAACCGTTTTATCCAGAAACTAAAACACTAAATTATGGAGGAGGGGAGGGGCTAAAACATCTGGAGAACCTCTCTCAGCTTCTAATACAAAAACTTCATTAAAGTATTTTTACTCTTTTACTGTAATTAAAACCCCCCGATGCTTTTCATTGTGGCCCTGAAAACACATCTCTGTTTTTGTTTTGGTACTTTTGGGCCACCGTAGCCTCCAGGCCTCCTCCTCCTCCTTCAGGCATTCTCCTCCTCCTTTTTACAGTCACTCAGCTGCTGTGAGGCCTCGTTTCCTCAGCGGGGATCATTAAAGTCTCTGCTTATCTGGTCGCCATGGTAACGAGTGCACCTGGACAGGTGGGCTCCATCAGAGATACAAACTGTTCAAACAGAGCTGTGCTGTTTTTCACTTTAAAAAAAAAAAAAAAAAAAAACATTTTAAATGAGAATTGTAGTTCAGAACTACATGAAATTAAAGGATCCCTGTTTATTAATATTTCTGCTTGTATATATTTTGCTGTAAACGCCCTAAATGTCACACATTTCACTTCATTTGTTTAATAAACATTTACCTTTTTTTAAATGACAGATGTTCTGAAATCGACACACTGCTTTTTATCATCTTGTATATTTATTTAAAATAACTGTATCTGAGGGTTCGACTTTGTGCAGTTTATGACTTGTCTGCAGTGTTTTGTAAACTGTTCATTTTTTTGTGCAGAGTTTGTGTTTCATTAACATTGTTATTTTATTGATTATTTGAAGGGTGTTCATTAACAAACTAATCGTGAATCAGGACCTCCTCCTGTCACACGTTCAGCTGCTCAACTTTATTTATACCTCAAACTTCATCTTGTAGTAGTTTAGAGTGACCTTTGACCTCCTGCCTGTCTATCTAAATGTAAACGTTGGAGGTGCTGACCTTTGGGTTCATTATTCCCTCCTGTTTGAAGCGGGCGTAGAACATGTCCATGGAGAACACCTCGCTCCACAGGTAACCGTAGTACTGAGCATCGTACCCGCCTGCCAGGTGTCCGAATGTCGCTGGCATGTTGGTTCCTGCAGGATAGGAAGGAGAGGTCAAAGCCCAGATAAGGGAAAGGGAAAAAAAAAAAAAAAAAAAAAAAAATTAATAATAATAATAATAATAATAATAATAATAATAATAATAATAATAAGCACACCAGAGGATATAAAGAGACAAGAAAGATCCAGAAAACGCCTGCAGAGACAAAAGTGATGACAAAAGAAGCACAAACACAAACGGAGGTGAAAGATCTGTGTGTGCTAGTGTCACACCCTGCCATGACCAATCAGAAGTACATACCAGGTGAGGCAGGTATTCCCAGGATATCCTGGCAGAGGCGTCCGTACTCCTCTGCGGGGTCCAGGCCTTTCCTGGTGTGCAGAGCCTGATCCACTTTGGCCAGGACGATCTGCCTCAGGTTAAAGAGACCTGCAAAGAGTCAGAGGTCATCAGTGGCACTGCCCAAAAACACACATTTTCTAACACTCAGTCTCAGAGCAGCACTCCGACGCTCAGATTTTAATGGTATGGATTTATTTTTGATCCACTGATGAAACACTCTAACATCCCTCACAAAGACCTCTGCTGGGCTTGGCCTGTATTTGTATAGTGCTTTACTTAGTCCCTAAGGACCCCAAAGCGCTTTACACTAAATTCAGTCATTCACCCATTCACACACTGGTGATGGCAAGCTACATTGTAGCCACAGCTGCCCTGGGGCGCACTGACAGAGGTGAGGCTGCCGGTCACTGGCGCCACTGGGCCCTTAGGGGGCTTCAGGGAGACCTTCCTGCATCTGTGAGTACGCATCCCAAACCGCCGCCTGCTGTGGTCTAACTAAAGACATGGGTGTAGAGAAGGGGGGGTGATTACGGCCGTTGGAGCACTCTCGATGGCTTTATTAAGTTTAATGATCCAAACATCCACAAAGCATGTCCACATTTCCACATGCGAGCCGTCAGCAGGTGGAACTAAACCATACACCAGTGTTTTGTGTAATGATGCCCTCTTCTGGAGAGACTGAGGAGAGGCGGAGTTTAAATGTTGGCTGAAAAATAATTTACTGTGTTAGTTATGAATTGGATTATTTCTGTTGTGATGTCGTGTAGAAATGTGATTATGAGAGGACTCAGTTTAGCAGCAAAGCTCATTTTATCTGACGCCAATCTGTCCAGTGAAGCTGTGTGAGCGTATTAAAGCTTCTCCCAACTGTCAAAAAAAAACATAAGACCTGCAGAAATACCAATAACAAGAATTAACCAGACAAACAGTCTCAAGTGTAACAGAGGGGCCTGTGCAATACGTACCAGTGTTGGCGAGGCGGGACTTGATGAGTTTGTCGAGCAGCTCGTCAGGGATCGGGTTTCCGGTCTTATAGTGCTTGGACATCCTCTGCAGAGGCTCCTTCTCCCAAACCCAGTTCTCCAACATCTGAGACGGAGCCTCCACAAAGTCCCGCTCCACGTGAGTCCCACTAAACATGGCATAGTCTGCCTGCAGACAGGAAGTTTACCATGACATAATTTTATCATTTAGTGCCACATTATAGAGCGTTTATCTGAAAAGATTCATCACAACCACGAGAACCTGAGCATCGTTATTGGCCCCAGGTGAACATCAGCTAACCTGAGCGCACAGCTGGTGCATGACGTGGCCGAACTCATGGAAGTACGTCTCCACTTCGTCGTGCTGCAGGAGCGACGGGGCATCCGCCGTTGGCTTGCTGAAGTTGGCCACCATTGCAGCCACCGACATCTGGCGTGTGCCGTCACTCAGCAGACAGCCTGGCTGCAGGCCGAAGCAGGCGGCATGGCCGTACTTCCCTTCACTGCACAGAACAGGAAGCACAGTGCCAAGTTAACCCTCTGGGGTCCAGGGTACAATTGGCCATTTTTGACTACTTTTTAATTTTACCTCTACATTTCACCTTTAAAAACCATTTATCTCACCTCGTTTGGTATCATTCCTTTCAGCACAATCTCTTATGTCTGAATTTATAGGTATTTTTTCATTTTAGGTATTTTTTTTTTTTTACAGTACAGTCATTTCATTTGACTGTACTGTAACACAATTGATCTAAATTCAGATGAAAAAAACAAAACAAAATCAGAGTCGAAAAAAGTTACATATTTTACTCTAACAACCACAAACATGTTTAACAAATCATTTTCATAACTTGAAATGGAAATAGAAATTGTAAATTTTTATACCTATGCACAAGTTTTGTAAACAAAGTTATATGTGGCTATTTATCTAAAAATGCAGCCAAGGTGTTTTTTTATATAACCATTTCAAACTATTCAGAGAACAATCAGGTGTTCTGCATCAAATAAGAAGGCACACAAATTATTTGTGCCACTCCAAAAACTCGTTTCTGTCCACTATAAGACAGAGGAGAACACCACAGGCCTAAACCTTGCAAGTCTGACAACATGAGGTGTATCACTCCTCCTGGAAAACAGGAGGAGTGATACACCTCATGTCCTGAGGAATCTCATGTCCTGATGAATCTCTGTGTGTGTTTCAGGATAACTTCGTTATCCAGGATGCAAAGTTTCATACCGCGGATAGAGGTCCAAGTAGAACTGCCCAACCACCTGACCAGTGACACGGTCCTTCACACAGTACAGAGTGACATCAGGATGCCAGATGGCGGCTCCGTCCACCAGCTCAAAGGACAGACCTAGTAACTCTTGGTAGATGTCCAGCAGACCCTGAGTCACCACCTCCATCGGAAAGTACTCCTTCAACAGGTTCTGATCCACGGCGTATTGAGTCTCCTCCACCTGACAGGAGAGGAGGAGGAGGAGGAGGAGGAGGAGGAGGAGGAGGAGGAGGAGATAAACAGAAATACGACTTATCAAATGGCCTCAGTTCCTCTGCTTCATTGTTAAACTTGGACAGACCTAACATGAGTCTAAAGCTCTGTGGGTGTCAGTCTTTTAGCTCCTTACAGAGCATCAGTGGGACAGCAGCACACCATTACCCACCATCCTTTGTGCTCTTACCTGGGTCATGTAGTAGCGCGTGTCCCAGGCGTGCAGCTCCCCGTTGAAAGGCAGGCCTCTCTTCTGACACTCCTTCTCCTTCAGCTTGAGGATGACCGCTCGCTCTTCCTCACCCAGCGGCTTCAGCTTCCGGGCGAGGTCCTCTGAGAGACAACAGAGAGAAACCGGACTTGCCTCACCGCAGTGTGAAACTACACTTCACACTGTCATCTCGTTTCTTTCAGCAGGAATAAAATCTCCCAGCAGGTCATTGCTACTGTCACCATCATCAACAACAGCAGCTCTGAGGCTGCAGCCGGGCTTTTAGGACTCACCCAGGAAGCTGGCCACCTTCTTCCCAGACTTGGCCATGTTCATCTCCAGGACGAAGTCGGCGTGCGTGGTGAAGCTGAGCAGAGCGCACTTCTGAGCCCGGAGCTCCACCAGCTCCTTCAGGATCGCCGAGTTCTCCTGCAAACCAGCACAAGAAGGATTAACACCAAACTGGTTGTGGATGACGTCGCCAAGTTTCGCCCCCACCCTGCAGCTCGTCTAACTCCTGACTGATGTCTGCTCTTCAGCAGACCTCACACATCAACCAACATCAATAACAGCTTTCCTGTGGACAGGGCAAAAATAATAAATGATTTTTTTTCTTCAAATTACTTCTGGAGGTCCTCCGCTCTCACCTCCTTGCAGCGGGAGTTGAAGGCCTCCTCCAGCTTCTGGCGGGTTTCTGGGACAAAACATTTCTTCATGGTGGGGAAGTAATGAGGATACTTCAGCGTGACCTTCAGCTTGTCACCATCCTTCTCCAGAGAGCTCAGGAAGTCTTCGGGGAGGCCGCCTGAAACAATTTGACTGTTTAAATGTGATGAATTAAATGTGCTTCTCTATCATCGACAATCAACAATGTCAACAATGTGGATGGCAAATTACCCAGCAGGCCTCAGTGCCACATTGACTGTCCAGTAATCTACAAACAGCAGCTTTTAGAGCTTTTAAATGTTGAAGGAGCTCCACTCACCCAGCTCGTCTCTGGTGAAGGACAGGCTGGTGGTGTCTTCGTTTAGGTTCTTGTTGAAGTCGATGCACAGGTTGCTCAGCTTCTTCTTGATGGTTTTGATCTCCTGTCACAGCAAAAAGAGAGAAGTCAGGTCAGACCTTATATTAAACCAAACTTTAATAACACGCGTTTCAGCTCTGAATGGGCGCACCATCATACAGTTCAGCTTTTAAATCATGATCAAAGGCGCCAGCTTCAACCTGTACATGGACCAATCAAGTATCTTGAAGCCCTCTTCCTCCTCCTGGCTCTGCACACTCAGGAAACAGGACCACCAGCTGCAGAACTACATGCAGGAGGCTGATTACACTGCTCGTTACTGGGTTAGGGTGACACCTGAGGATATGTCCACACTGGCAGAGACACACCTATGTTACACATGAAGCAGTGTGTGTGTGAGGGCTGGCCTGTAACACCACTCCTTTAGCAGGCGCGGCGGCTTTACCAATGGTTGGTCACATGTTTAACACGCTCAGCCAATTAAGGGGAAAAAAAAAAAAAAAAAAAAAAAAAAAAAAAAAAAGACTTCCTGCTGCAGCCTGATAGGCTGAATAATCACAGGACAACAGGTGCATCCGTCACCTGACCACCTCAGCAGTAAGTAAGGAGAAGTTTTTCTCTCTCAGCTCTGCTGATCTGGGAGAACTTGAGGATTCGAGGCCTGCGGTGGTCTGAAGGTCACAGGAGGGGATTTGTACATGAGAACCTTTAAATAAAGGTTAGAAAAAAAGGAAGGAGCTACCTCCTGCGTGTCTTTGGGCAGGTGGAGGCCGTTCCTCTTCCCCAGTTTGATCAGTCGCTCCATGTACCGCTTGGACTCCGCGGTGAGGCTTTCAGGCTCAATCTTCTTCTGCAGACACAAACAGGACGTTCAGAGAGCAGCAGAGCTGCAGGGTTTGAAAATGAGCTTTATTCTTATTCAGTAACAGAATAAAACCACTGCAGCATCTCTGCAAAATAATCCTCCTTTACATTAATCTCCCTCTTCACGCACCCCCATCTCACCCCCCCCCATCTCTCCCTAAAAGCTGTCCTCCTCCTGATTGGCTGACTCCTGGAAAACTGACCGCAATGTGACATCATCTTACCTCCAGAGCGACGATCCTCTGGTAGACGTCTTCCCTCATGCTCATCTCCACGTCAAACTCGGACAGGCGTTTGTCAGCCTCGGTGCTCGCCGCTCGCACCTCCTTACAGGGAGACACGTGCTGCGGGAAGTCCAACATGTTCCTCTGGACTGGGGGGCAGAAGGCAGGGCCAAACAAAGAGCGGGGGTCAGACAAAGGAAGTGTGCGGCCATGTATGAGACAGGCTTTAGACAGATTTATGAGTATTGATAGGAAAAACAAGGAAAAACAATGCTTGAAATAAAAAAACAAAAAGATGCTTTCCTGGATTCAAACATGTGAGTCAAACATGGATTTTGGTCTTCCGCTGCGGTCAGGCTGCAGGCAACAGCGAGGTGCATTTACCGCAGTCATTTATACATGAGTGTGTTAAACATTTCTTCTGAACCATGGTGATATCATAAGTTTTGTTTCAAAGTTCATGCAGAACAAACACTTTTTTGAAGTAAAAGTGAGATTTTTCCTTCTTATTCCACCTTCTTTATTCCATTATTCCTGAACTCTTATTCAGCTCATTTCCAGCTCACGCTTTTATTCTTTGGCTTAGGTGCAGTTTGTTTCATCCTGTTAGCGGTGCGAGCATCTGCTCACATATCAGAAAGGCGGAGGCCGCAATGGATGCCCGTGTTCAGCCTTTAAAGTGGCGTGCGTGGCTGTTTGTGCGCTTCCTCCTGCAGAGCTGGAGGTGTTTTCGGGTTTCAGCTGCCTCTGAACAAAGCCTCCGTCTCCATTGTTGCAGCAGAAGCTGGTTCAGCTGCTTTCTCTGCAAACTGCTGATGAGTCTTTACCATCACAGCCCCACTGTGCTGACACAGAGCTTCACTGCAGCGAGCGCTCACAAAGACCCGACAACCCACGAGGTCCACGCCACACGCTCGACCCCTTTACATTCAGGGTCACCATCTCACCGCCGAAACATCTGGAAGGACAACTGTACCCGCGGAGCTTAAAAAACCTCTGCAGACGCACCTCAATCCCCTGATCTCTAACCGTGTCACTCGTATTTATTTAAAAAATGTTTTTCCTTGGGTTTTATGTTATAATGTCGTGTAACAAAGTTACATCTGGAAAAGAAAGTGTACAATAAACACAGTCCATCTTTATCGAGCTTAAACTCCAATAGAGCGCAGTAACTACGTCCTCACAGTTATCATACTTCATAAAACTAAAACTAGAATCTGTGTTCACAAAATGCTTAAAAAAAAAATATCCTTACAGTCTGTATTACCCAGATATCTTTACTTGTTTCAAAGCCTTCCTATATACATCCCGAATGCTTATTTTAAGAAATTGGACTCTGTAAATACATCATACCTTTGGAACAATAAGAAACCACGTTTGCATAAAACACATCTGCAAAAGTCAAAGCAAGATGGAGGACTGGCTCTACCGAATTTCCGTTATTATTACTGGGCCTCCAACTTACGCTGTCTGACCTACTGGATGCACTATTAGCATCACTGCAGCGGACCCGTATGGGTAGAAATGGAGAAGCTCTCTTCTGGTTCTTTCTTGCTATCATCTGTCGTAGGTGCATCTATCCCATTACCCAAAAGCCTGACAATTGAGAATGACAATTGAGTTAATAATACTATCCAAATTTGCTTTCAGTTTAGAAAACATTTTAATCTTCTGAAGATATGTTTAGGCAGCCCAGTAGCTTCCAACTATGTTTTTTCTCCTTCACTGTATGATGCCACATTTCAGGGCTGGCAGAGGCGAGGGCTGAGATCTTTAAAAGAACTATTCATTGACGGCACGTTTGCCTCATTTTTTTAGGCATCTACAAATACGACACTTTCTTTCAGGCTCTATCCCAGGGTTTCCGAATAAACCCCCTAAATGTGTAATGGATGACATTATGTGTTTTAACCCGGTTAAGAAAAAGGCCATATCGTCAATACTTGTTCTGATTTCGCGCTTGGGTTCCTCTTCTATGTCTGCAATTAAGCGATCCTGGGAAGAAGATCTTAAAATCTGTATTACTGAAGCAGACTGGGGCAATGTTCTAAGTAATATTCACTCGTCCTCCATGTGTGCAAGACATTGCCTTCTACAGTTTAAAATAGTGCATAGAGTGCATCTCAGCAAATCAAAATTGGCAAAGATGTATCCTCAGATTGACCCCACGTGCGAAAGATGTAAATTGACAGAGGCCACCTTGATTCATGTGTTTTGGTCCTGTCCCAAAATACAAAAGTTCTGGGTGGATGACTGTGAGGCTTTGTCATGCATATTTGGAATGAGAGTAACATTCAATCCGCTTTTATTTTTATTTGGGGTCAACTCCGACGGTCTGGCACTACCGGCAGGGGGTCAGACTTATTGCCTTCTCTACACTATTGGCAAGACGTCTAATACTTTTGAAGTGGAAGGACGCAGCCCCGCCCACGGTTTCGCATTGGGTTAAGGATGTATTATTTCATCTTAAATTAGAGAAAATTAGGTTCATTTTGAGAGGCTCTGTTAATAAATTTAATAAAGTCTGGAAAACCTTTTTGATATTTTTTGACGAACCATCTACACAGGTTCAGGAGTGACCTTTAATTATTTATTTTTAAATATATTTGTTTACTTATTTTTCTTCCTTCTTATTCTGTATACCTTGTCTGGTGTTATTTTGCATTGATGTGAATTGTTTTTCCTTTTTAAACTTTTGATTACTTGACAGCAAACAGGGGTGTTGTTTGTTAGGGTGGGTTTTTATTTTATTTTTTCTCTCATTTTTTATTTTATGCTTTATACTTTTGTATTTCATTGTGAAAAATAATAAATATATTAAACACCAAAAAATATCCTTACAGCTATAAGAACATGTCATCAGAGAGCTCTGAGCTCTGCTCCTTCTGTGGTTATAATACTGAGAAAAGGAAGTACTGCATGAGTACTTGGTACAACAAATCTACAGGTCATCATTTCCTGCTGCAGGTTTTAAGAGACCGAAAAGATTTCAGACTGATGTGCGGTCTCAGATCAAAGCTCATTATCTTCATGAGTCCTCAGAGTGTCACCTGTGCAGGTGATGAGTATTATTTTGAGCATTTTAGTCCTTCACCTGCTGCCAGATCATTCGTTTGTGCTTCTCGTGTTAAAGTCACCAGACTCCACTGACAAAACCACTAATTCTACCTCGGAGATCATTGAGACTGTGGTGCTTTAGCTCACTGCTCTGGTCTGAAAGCTTCCACACCAGAAATACGCAAACACAGTCAGGGTGACAGAGAGGAGGAGCCAGCAGGTGCAGATCCCCTGACCATGGTGTGAGGTTGAATCCAAACGTCCAGAGAGAACCTGCAGGTGTGTCGTGTGAAGCCTCCACGCTCACTGCTGAAGTGATGATGATCAACAGCTGTCAGCCAGCTGTTTCTGATATCTGATCAGATATCGGTGCTCGTCCAGTCAGCTGAGTGACAGGAAGTTACTTCTGACCAGAATCTGAACTTTGACCCTCACATGGAGAAACTTTCAGTTTCTCAGGCCTCTTGCCTGCTCCGCGCTCAGCTCAAACGCTCTGACATGTTCACTCATTACGTCATCACTAAAAGCGTTTTTGCACGAGGACGCGGTTCCTGTAATTCTGCCTCAGTGCGGCGCTACATCAAAGAACAAAAAATTATGCATGAGCTGTTCAGGAATTATCTTTATTCACTCCTCTATTTTCAGAGGCTCACTCGTCAGCTAACATAAACTAATGAAAGTCAATTAGTCGCAACCAACCAACCAACCTGGTGATGTAATGTTCTCTATTGACAGAAGATGGCGCTACACATGTTTTAAAAACTTGAGGCACTTATTTCTTAAATCTGGCTTCACAGACTGAGTTACATCTATGTCAGGGAGTTATATGCTTAATGTTTCATGTCCACTTTAAACGTGAAAGCTGAGAGACTGCATTTCAGTCACATCCTGATGGTCTGATTTAAAATCTGCTGTGATGGGGACATGGACACTGAAACCTTTGGACCTAACTTTGTAGGTGTGTGTGTCTGTCTGTGTGTCAGTCATATGTACAAGTCTTTAATGTGTTTGTTTTTTTTTTTTTATATCCAAACTCTGAAGCAGGTTGTAACTGTGTCTTTGAAAAGTGTTACAAAAGTAAAGCTGTTATCATTATTATTCATTATTACTATTATGAAAAAGTGAGTCTTCAGGGTCAGGGAAGCACTCACCGGTGTACTCGACCTCCACGTCGGCGAGCGCCTTCAGCGTGTTCTCAAAGGTGACGTTGTCGAGGTCGAGGGCTCCGACGCAGTCGTACACCTTCTTGGTGTTGGCGATGAGCTCCTCGGAGAGCTGCTGGATCTGCTCAGGGTTCAGGTCCCATCGCAACCGGTTCTCAGGGCAGACCGGCACCAGGCTGCCAAACACCACCTCACCTGAGGAGGAGACGGGGGAGGACATCACAGCAGAGGAAGAGGATGGAGAAGAGGAAGGATGGGTCGTTAAAGCAGCACTCGCCCCGGCAGAAGTCCTGCATTTATTAAGCCGTCTGCAGCTCGGGCAGGGGTACGTGTCTTTAGCACTGAACGGCATGCTGGGATCTGAGCAGCAGGTTTGTAACAGGTTTATCTACCTCGACACCACTTTCAATCCCAGAGGTGAAAATCTAAGCTGCAGTTTTTTATATGAAGATTAGAACAACATCAATGACAACACGAGTTTTAAAGTGTCTGCCAGGCGGGCTGCTGCTGAATTCAGACTCAAATCACTGTTATCCTGTTAGAGCGTGAGCCGACGTCGCAGACGGCAGGACCGACAGCGTCCTTCTCCTCCCGCACAAAGTTATTCAGTGATGAGTGCTCCAGCTTTTAGAGACGGGAGGGGCTACAGAGCAGCTGTGTGGCCACTGGAGGAGGCAAGGCATCCATACTGCTGCAAATCTAATCCAATATAGCAATTTATAATATTGATTAGGATCTATTAATTTCATGGCCATCTTATTGTCTGAAAAAGTCCAGCTTGCTTCAGAGCTGAACTTCATTAAACCAGATGCTGAAGAGTAATGCCAGTGATCCAGATGTTGATTAAAGCACAAAAAGTGAGAAAACATCAAAGCTATAAACAGACAAAGCAGTCTGTACTCTACAGACCTGTGCTACGTATCTGTTAACAGAGCCAAGCAACATTATTATAGATTATTATTACTGATGGTGTTGGTTGTGTGGATTTATTTGTTTTCCCCTTTTTAAACTCCCGACTGAAGGATGGGCCATTCTAAATTGATATAAAAGGCCAGTTATACTGAAATAATAACAGTAATCGTAGCCTTATATATTGACATAATGTCCCAGAGTTTCCACGAAATATATATACATCCAGTCATGATCATCCAAACTAAAATATCTGGGTAAAAACGATTAAAGGCTCACTTTTTACACGCTGCAGTTGCAGAGACATCCCTGCGTGTCAGAGAGCAGCACATAAAGGGATAACAACAGGTCTGCTTCTCACACCATTTATTAATACCTAATAAAAACGTATAAAAGGCGATCAGCTTACTTTAACACCTCCCATGATGGCATAAGTCATGTTTGGTAGTCAGCGCTTTGCCGGAATCATTATTAGGCGATGAAGGTTTAGAAGAGGTGTTTACTTTTGTTTAAGGAAGTGACACGTGTGGTAGAGAACAGCGCTGACGTTAAATTGGCGGATTTTTGAATGAAGTCCGGCGGAGTTTGTCTTTGATCTGTGGAAGCTAACCCGTGTTGTGTGTCTGCGAGTGAAATTGCGCTTCCCCGTTAAAGAACATGCTGCCCCACAGGCAGGTAGTTCATAGCTAGCTCCATGAATAAGCAGCCCGATTAGCTCACATGCTACAGAAACGTGGAGAACCCAGGCACACATGCCCTGCCGGCTCTCTTTATTCTGCTCTCGAACAAACCTGTACACGTTTTCTTCTCCAGTTGAGCTTTTATTACCGGGCTCGGCTGCTAACGGTTAGCTAAGCTGCTGCTAGCTGCCACAGAGTCCGCAGCTGGAGCTCAGAGAGGACCCAGGAGGAGGCACGCGCACACAGCCGCTCATTTCACCTGAAAACGCCGCGGTCAGACGACAGACTCCCCACCGTCACTCACCTGTCGGCCCCATGCTCACAGATTCGATAAAGCTTGGCTCGGTGCGTGTAGCTCACTGACAGGTGGCTCCGCGGCTCTGGACTAAAAAAACAGCCCCTCACCACTTCCGGTCACACCTTTCAAAATAAAACCAAATGAAAGCATTTACTGTTTATTTTTCAAGCTTTTTAAAAAAAAACAAAAATCCGTTGAAGGTAACAGCAGAACAACAGGAAATTATAAACAATAAAAATAAAAAATAAAATAAAAGACAAGAACCCAGCCATTGCCAGGGTACACATACCTCCATTAAATTACAAACGAAATGCACATAAACTCTTTGTGCTGTTCCTAAATCAGTCCTGACATATCTCTTTAAATGCATGATTAAATGTATGAATGCTTTAATGGTGTTCGTCGGAAAGGGAAGATGTGCACCTGTCGTGGAAATCAGTTCAAAACCGACTTCTGATTAGTTCAAGCTTTGAGAGCATAGCTGGCTGGGACACTTGAACTCTAACCTGATGCTGCTGATCTTGCCAGTAAAGAAACGTAGAGATTTTTCACGGTCATCAGCTTTAGACATTACAGCTTAGGTTGTGTTTATTAACCTTATCCAGGGAAAGTCAGGCGTCTTTTATGAGCTGGTGAACATGGAGATTGGTGTTTCCCACCTGTGCTCTCCTTTGTGATGATCCAGGCCGAAGGACTGATGACTGTGCTGTCCACAATCAAAAAAATAACGAAGTCACTGAGATGTGAAAAATGGGATGTAGAAGAGCTCCCATCAAACAGGAGATCTGAAGCGAAGCAGCTGTGGCTGTGAACCTGTCAGACTATGTGCAGGGCAGGAAGACCTGGAACCACGGAGCAGACGGAGGACAAGGGGAGGCTCGGATAATAAACACACAGCAGGTGATAAGGGGCGAGGGAACAGGTGGGAACAAATCAGGGATAACGAGACAAGGAAAGTTAAACCAGACACAACGACAGGAGACAAAAGACCACCAAAGTAAAACAGGAAGTAACAGATGACAGACTCAAACAGGAGAGCTTAACACAAACAGGAAGGAACAGACTGGGAGCACAGGATGGATTAACCCACGGATCCCGGGAACAGACGCTCCCAACTAAATAACACAAAGAAAGCCACAAACACAAAAGCCCGAGAAACTCCGTCTAATACATTGTAAACACTGCAATAGTTACACCCTTTTGCACACGCTCTACAGTAAAATAGCAAATGACAAAGTTCACAGGTTAGAGTTAAATGTCAACCATATATATTTCACCTCTGTAATATTCTCACCACTGTAATATTCTTTGTCAATATTCTTGATGTTTAGAATTGGGCGATTTGTATATAGTGCTATTTCTTACATTTGTAAACTTTGTAACATATTGTATTATTTCATTAGTTTAGTCTGTTACTGTTACTGTCTTGGAGCAGTTGTAACCCATAAAATTTCCTTAGGGATTATTAAAGTATTCTGATTCTGATGTCACAGACAGACCAGAGTAAAATCCACTCTGTGGGGTCAATAACACTGAATGAAATAACTTGGCACATCAGAGAATTCGCTCAGGAAATCAAACTGGAGTTCAAAGAGTGATAACTGACACGAGGCAGTCAATTTTCCATTCGTACCTACTCGGATCGACTCGGCACGGTATTCACGGTTTTCCATTAGGTCATAGGGACTCAGACTCAGACTGCATGCCACCGATTGGCTGGTCAGTGGCTTTACTCGATGAGTCACGAGAGCATCTCGTTCACAAAAAATAAAACCGCCATTTTTTTAAAACTCATCAACTAGGAAACAGCTGCATAAAACAAGCCGCAGTAGGTATATTCCCGCCTCCAAGGCCACCTTTGTTGTAGTCAGGTGCGTTGCAATTACAACGACCGCTCACATTTGTGTCAGGATACAGACAGCATTTCTGAGACGTGACAAAATTATTTATGACATAATATCTACTGTTAAAATGATTATTTAGCCTCTGTGCACAAAAATGGTCAATATGACATTTTTTAATCACAGTAACCAGTAAAGTGGAGGTGGCTGATATTTACACCTTGAAACTGGATGTAGTGCAGGGGTCAACTCTCTGAGGTGGCAATTCAGCTATTTGATTCATGTTACAGCAGCTCAAGAGTAAATGAACATGGTGCAATAAAAGTGGTTTTAGAAGTAATTTTTTTTTTTTAAACTAATGACCTACAAATTTTATTCAGGTGTGTTGCAGCAGGGACACCTGTAAAAGTTTCAGGACACCGGCCCTTGAGGACTGGAGTTCGACACCTGTGGTGTAGTGGGAATAACAAGAAGAAGAGTGAAGCTGCAGAGTGTGAGGAGCAGCGTCAGAGTGAAACAATTTAAATCGCCACCTCCAGGCTTTTTATTCCAGTTTGTGCAGCTCATACCGGGGCTTCAGTTATGCTGCTGTAGTTTTGGATCATTTGCAGATGGTTTTTCAAAGACTCACGGACTGTTAACATTTAACTTAAAGTTTCTCATTTAGTAGCATGTGTGTGTGAGATGGGTTTTCAGTGTAAAGCATTAACTTTTAACATCCCAGCACGACTCAGCCTGGTGTTGTGGCGTTGGTGAAATCGTTGGCACTGGGTACAGAGTACGCACCGAAAAATTAGACCTGCGTCTCTTATCATTGTAAAAGCTGTGTTAAATTAATTCAAAGCCATTCATAAATATAAAATGTGCTAAACTAATGTTTAATTTCACTTTAAAATAAATGATTAAACAGTTCACAGCCACAGTGGAAATCAAAAGTGAGGCAAACTTTTTTAACTGTGGGAAAACCCACCTTTATTCCACAGCACAGCCTGGTGGAAAAGCTGTGCAGGACATGCCTGCAGACATGAAAAGCTGTCACTGTGGGACTCCTGCAGGTGAGCACTGCAGATCATCAGCTGAACAATGACACTGTGCTCCAATTTATGTCCCTAAAATAACGTTGTGGTGATTTTAGCACCTCAACTACAATAAAGAGGAATTCAAGAAAAAATGTGTTGTGTTATTTCCACAGTTCTGCACTCAGCATAGACATTGTGGTTTAACAGAATTAAACCACAGCTGTGGCAGAGCAGTGTGATAAAAGGCAGTGATACTGACTGAATGATGACGCCATCACAGGAAGCTGGACAGTAGTAAAGCAGAGATGTGACATACACAGTGTGCTGATATTTCATAGACAAACAAAGGGTCTTTGTAATACAAAGCACCACCGCCTTGAGGTGCTTTGTATTACAAAGACCCTACACTAATACAGAAACACTGAGACGACCCCCTGTGAACAGATGGATTAGATGAAACTTTATCAATCCCTCAGGTGGGTTCCTCCAGGAAATTCAGTAAATGAGCAATCGTGACAGTGGGAGTTCACTGCTCTAAATTTTAAGTGAAGATGCCATAACTGATGTATCTAATCTCATTAAAAAATCTAAGTCATCCACCTGTCAACTTGACCCTCTCCCTACTTTGTTAGTTAAAGCCTGTCTTCCCTCGTTAGCACCTCTCATAACCAATATTATTCATTCCTCCCTGAACACTGGAATTGTTCCTGAAGCACTGAAAAAGGCTTCTGTTATCCCAATTCTCAAAAAGCCTGGTGCAGACCCCAATAACTTTGATAATCTTCGCCCTATATCAAATCTCCCCTTTATTTCAAAAATTCTTGAAAAGGTTGTCGCCGCCCAGCTTCATTTACATCTCAATGACCATAATTTCTATGAACAATTTCAATCTGGTTTCCGCCCCAATCGTAGCACAGAAACTGCTCTGTTAAGAATTACCAATGACCTTCTGATGGCAGCAGATTCTGGTCTCCTATCCATTCTCATCCTTCTTGATCTTAGTGCGGCGTTTGATACCATTTCTCACAATATTCTCCTGAACCGGTTTGCTTCCATTGGTATTAGTCATACCCCCCTTGCCTGGTTTACCTCCTATCTCTCAGACCGCACTCAGTTTATCCAACTTAAATCCCATTCTTCAACTCTCTTTCCTGTTTCTGCTGGTGTGCCCCAGGGTTCAGTATTGGGACCTCTTTTATTCATTATTTATATGCTTCCTCTTGGTTATATATTCCGAAAATATAATATAAATTTCCACTGTTATGCCGATGACACCCAGCTCTACCTTTCTTCTAAACCCAATTCATCCCTCCCACCTACCTCCCTCTCAGACTGTGTTATTGAGATTAGATCCTGGTTCTCCTCCAATTTCCTCAAACTTAACAATAATAAAACTGAAGTTTTACTTGTTGGTATACCATCTATGTTAACCAAATCCCACAGCTTTTCCATTAACATTGAAAATTCTCCCACCCTTCCCTTCCCTCAGGTTAAGAGTTTGGGCGTCATACTTGATAATACTCTTTCATTCCAGTCTCACATTAATTACATAACCCGGTCTGCTTACTTCCATTTACGTAATATTAACCGACTCCGTCCCTTCCTTACCCCTCATGCTGCTGCCATCCTTGTCCATAGTCTTATTACGTCCCGTATTGATTACTGTAATTCCCTCCTATTTGGTCTCCCTAAAAGGTCCCTTCATAAACTCCAACTTCTTCAAAATTCTGCAGCTCGGATCATAACCCGTACTCCGTTAAGTGCTCATATTACCCCAGTTCTTCAGCAGCTTCACTGGTTGCCCATAGAAGCCAGGATAAATTTTAAAATCTTACTCCTTACATACAAGTGTATCCATAAATCTGCTCCTTCATATTTGTGTGACCTGCTCCATATCACCACTGTTTCCCGCCCTCTCAGATCATCATCTGCTATTCATCTTACTGTTCCGTCCTCACACCTTATTACTATGGGGAACAGAGCTTTCAGTCGCTCTTCCCCCTGCACTAAGAAATATTGACTCCCTCTCCGTATTTAAGACACAGCTCAAAACACATCTGTTTAAACTGGCTTATTCGCTTTAATGCTGATTTTATCTGTTGTCACGCTCTGTTTTGTAATTTTAACTTATTTTATGTATTTTATGACTACTGTTCCTTTTATTAATTGTGGTTTTTTTTGTAGGGTTTCTGAAAGGCGCCCTCAAATAAAAATGTATTATTATTATTATTATTATTAAATTGTGCTGTAGAAATGGAGTCTGAAGTGTCTCCTGAGCAGTCTCTATATTGTTGTCCCACAGTTCGTCACATGTCTTTTTCCACTGTGGATGAACATTTTTGTTATAACCTTCTGTTATGTAATTCAAAGCTTTGTCTGCATGTGAAAGCGTTCAACCCAAGAACATCTTTGTAAAAAGAAGGCTCATATATCATGTTTCAGAGTGCAGTGTATGAAACAGTTGATCTCTTTTATGACTCAACTGGTGAACAGGTGACTTTGGGATGTCTGTGCACCATCCTGTTCACACTATACTGAAGATCTGGTTTCACATGTTTAATTCAAAACTGGGTGCCTTCTGCTTTTTGTGTGAGACTCGAGGAACACAACATTGCAAAGTAATGTGGAAATACAGCTTAGCTTGTTATTGAAAGGAAGAGGACGGTGTGGGAGCTCTCTCTTCTCCTGCTCATGCTAAAGTTCATGTGTAACATCTGCACACTGACCCATCATCAAGTTACAAAAACATCTGCATCAAACTGTCTTACAGCTGGCCCCAGGATTTCAGTTACAACATCATGTGAACAATACGTCTTTTTTAATCATGTTCAGAGTCGGGGTCTGGCAGCTCCAATTGGTTGTTCTAGCTCAGACAGTCTCTGAGTAACTGAGAGAAACGCAGAGAGTATTTATATGCATAGTTAATATAAAGTATTGAAATAGAATAACTGTCATCTTCAGTGTGTGATGCCACACAGACTGCATCTTCTGTCCTCCTGGTTCCTGAGGATCAGGTAGGCAGGTGTGGTGCAGAACATTAAATAAAAAACAACAATTCAGTTCGGCTGCTCTGCAGTGATAAGAAACTGAAGTGTGTCCACTTCCTGATTCTTCAGGAATTCCCTTTTTCGACTGATTTATAATATAGTCTTACAAGTTAGAAGGTTAGATATGAACTGAATTGTCAGTCAGCGTGTTCAGTTTTATACCTGTGCTGATTCCTGTCAGGTGTTTTCTAACACACACCTGGATAAACGATTCAGCGGAGGCGACTGAACTGTCCCTGAGCATGAACTCAGTTACAGCCTGCTGATTCACTCTCAGAATCTCCTTTCTTGCATCAGTTCAGTTCAGTTCATTTCAGTTGGTGTACGAGTGGAGACATGTGGGTTTACCGCCCAGTTATTGCCACATGGCTTCAGGAACGTCATTCATATAGAATGTGTCCGTTGAGTTCATTGGAAGAAATGACATACGAAACCAACTGTGACTGTGATGTGTATGTACCGCCTCCACCCCCTCAGGCACATGAAGGCTGAACATTGACAGAAAAGACATACTGACATATGTTCTTGTAAAAAGCAAAGCTGTGTGAGTTATTCTTGCTTTGACCTCTAAACACTCTGCTTTTCTGGATTCGGAGCTAGGCTAATGCTAACAGATGAGGGTATTCCATCCATAAAGGGCAGTTGAGAGGTCAGAACCACAAACTGACCGGTCCTGTAGTGATTACTGCAGCGGCTGCCTAAAGGTGGGCTGTGGGATTTTGTGAAAAATAGTGTAAGAATACTTATTGGCCACCTCATGAGAAAAATGTATTTGAACTCTCAAAGAACCAGACAGGAAGTATATCTGTGGGCTCATGTGTAAGCTCATGTGTAAGCTCATGTATAAGCTCATGTATAAGCTCAAAACATGTTGGAGCCAAGTTATATCATAAGGGAGTGGCAGAAAAAACCTGTGAGACGAGCATTTGTTACACAATGTACGCTTTCACCAGCTTCCACAGTTTTCATTTTCCAGGTAACATCATGACCTTCAGAGGACAAAGTAGTTGAAGTACTAAGTCAATTTTTTACTCTTTAAGTGAAGAAATATAGTAGTGGTAAATACTAGTAGCAGTAGTAGAATAGAGTGTTTTCTACCAGCTATTATATATAATACAATCATATTAGATTAATGCACTCAGCTTTAACGTCTGTTATGCTGAATACAAGCAGAGACAATCAAAAGGAATAACAGAGATCTAGTTGTGGCTGCATTATACCGATATCTGCCTCCCACTGCTAAGAATGAGAGTTTGTCCTGTTTTTGCATATTTACATTTTTCAGATCACCAAATTTGAATATTGGACAAAGATGGTGACCAAAGTTATGTAAAACTACCTGCCCTGTGTGCAAAAGTAATGGCCCCTAAACCTGATAACTGGCTGTTCCACCACCAAGTATTTGTGATGCCTTCAGTGAGTCTTTCATGTCACTGTGGAGGAACTTTAGCCCACTCTTCTTTGCCAAAATGCTTTAATTCAGACACATTAGAGGATTTTCCAGCATGAACGCCTGTTTAAGGTCACGCTGAAGCAGCTCAGTCTGATTTAAGTCCAGACTTTGACTCAGACACTCCAAAACATTCATTTAGTCTTTCAGAGTCTTTCAGCCAATCAGAGGTGGACTTGCTGCTGTGTTTCTGATTATTGTCCTGTTGTATAAGCTCTATCAAAAAGAAAAGTTCAAAGTTTGAAAGCTGAAGGTTCTGTCTATCATTGTAATTTTAAATATACGAGGAGCCACAAGTCCATTCACAAGCTGATTACAATCACAGCTGTCACTTGTGTCATTCCTTATACGTCGTGCGTCTGTAACTCAGTTTGCATTAGCTCTGTTTCAGCCTTTAGGATGACGATAAACTTCAGTCACAGGAAACCTGAATAAAGGAGATCCAGAGGAGATGGACGGGATCAGCAAGGGAAAGAAAAATGAATGATGTGACAAACATATCAGATTTTCTGAGCTCCGTGCTCTTTTCCTTCACCTGATGACACAGAAAGCGGTCAGGAAAAGACAGAGCAGTCAGGTCAAACACTGCGCCCTGCTGGCAAAACCCTGCAGAGGGCAGATCACTCCGGCTGAGTTCAGCTGTAATGGGAAAAACCTCTCACACTGTGCTGATGACTCAGGGAACAAAAAGAGGATTTTCTTACAAATGCTCGTGTTTATTGGAAAAGCTCATGTCCACAGGCACAGCGGTACAGCATCATTGGGAGGAAAGCCTCAATCTACTGGCTAAATCAGGCTTTAGTAGAACAGTCGGGGCGGGGTTCATGCAAATATGTTTTCCATGCAGTTTGCATAAGTTTCACATCTCTTCTACATTCTCTGTGGTTAAATACGAGTACGAGTGCTCCCTTGCTTACTGCACACACAGCATTATAAAAGAGTACAGTCACGTGTGCTCGCTGAATACGTTGTGCTTATTCGTGGGTCATTTCAAAATAAAATCAACCAGCAGCTCCCATCTGACCCCTCACAATCAGCTGATTTTTTTCAGATTATTCACTGATGCCACACAAATCTTTACCTTCATACTAGGAATATTTTACACTCATGATTACTTTCATAAGTGCACATGAACGCATCAGGGCTGAAAACACATTTAAGCTGCATCTCAATGCATGCTCAGTCATCCAGGTAAGAAAATATCAATAAAGTTGATTCTGTTCATCTGGATGTTTTCAGTGGCAGAAACATTTTGTCATCGTCCTTCTTCAGTGAGAGTTCAGAGACTTCTTCAGTCTCAGCTCTCTGCAGGTCTCCAACCTTATGAACAGTACCTCTGCACAATGACTGAAACCAGCCCACTGAATGAACACTGGGCTATTTCTCCCACTGAAAACGCTACGTCCAGATGAACAGAATCAACCTTTTGGGACATTTAAACTGTGTTTCAGACTGCAGCTGTTCGACTTTGTGAAGATGTTTCAGCTCTTATCCAGAAGACACCAGGTGTTTAACGCCACTCAGTTTTACTCTGCAGCCCTCTGAACGCTGTTCCTGATCTCTGAGCAGCTGTGAGCATCAGTGTGACAATCTGTCACAGTTTAAGTGCATTCTGGGTAAATTCTGGGCTCATATCAGCAGGTGGGACAGGGGAGAGCATGTGAAGGCTCGCCTGTTCGGCAGGGTCATGTTGCAGCTGACTGTGAGGGGTTCGGATCGATCTCACGCAGCACGACCCAGCTCTAAAACGCCTACACACTGGATTATTTGTAGAATTATTGCTTCGGTCAGCGTAACGCGAGTCCAGCCACGGCGCTGCCTCCGACATTGCATAAATAATGAGGTGAGTGTAAACAAACAGTGCAGGTCCAAATACCAGAACGTCTGTTTTCAAGCAGCTTAAAGGCTGAAACGTTCATGTCTGAACAAAAATTCAAGTATTATTGTGTCACCGCTAACAAACAGGCCTGTGTGCGTCTCATGCTGTGGTTCACGTTCTCCTCAGGTCACGCTTGTTACAGTCACGAGGACCGCTTCAGAAGCTTCTGGTTCAGCGCCACGACGGTGGGCACGAAGCGGCTCTCCGAGACGAAGTCGCCAGCGATGATGTTCAGCGAGCCGTCCTCCTCGCCGGGCGTCTGCTCTTTGACCCAGCCGAGCAGCGTCGGGTATGTGGACATCACCAGGTCCTTCAGGGACTCAGTAGGGTGGGTGCAGATGTACTTCAGGTCCTCTGTCAGATTAATCCCCGTCACAAAGAAACCTCCTGAAACACACACACACACACGGTGAGATCCAGATGGTGAATGTGTTTAATCCTCACCTGTCTGACATCATGACTCATCAGCAGGTCACCTGGTCTCCTGTTTTGTTGCTTCATGCGTTCAAACTCATCAATCAGAGCCTCGGCCTTGCATTTGTTGGCCCACCAGTACGGGATGTCGGGCCACAGCTCAGTGTGCCGGCGCTCCGTGCTGTGCTCGTAGGATGCGATCACCTGGTAGCCCGAAGCCCAGAGCTTACGAAGAGTGACCTCGGCCTGAAAGCAACACATCAGAGCCGTGAACGTCACACCTTAATAATCCAGGTAATGCAATCACCGCGGCGCCCATGCTCCTCTCTAAAAGTTTAAATGAACCCCACCAGGCTCTGACAGGTTTGCATCAGGTCACGTATTTATTACTTTTTATTTATTTTCAGTTTAATATGAGTTAAAGTTCAAAGAAGTCCACTTAATGGAAGTACACTTGATATATGAAGTTTGTGTATGGTCGGTTTTAATGTTTGCACATTTTGTGGGCGGAGCTAAACTGGAGGAGGCATAAATGGATGGATGAATCTTCTCTGCGGTCACATCCAAGTGTTTGATACAGACACTGGCTGACTGATGAATGTGCGACTGCTGTGAAATGGGTTCAGCCAGCGTGAGCTATTTAATGGGAGCCCCCTGTCAGCATGGAGTGCAGCACCTCTGCTGTAAATGGGATTCTGTGCCGGCTTCACCCTTAGAGTTAGAAACCTGTGAGATGTTTCAGGAAACAGGAAGTGCATCCGTACCTTTTTGGGACAGAGTTTGGAGGCAAACACGGTGCGTATGGTGGCGAGCAGCACCGCGTGGAGCTCCTGGCTCAGGCCAAGGAAGTGGCTGAAGGAGAGGACGACCACCTCTTTGGGATGAGCGTCCAGCCACTCTCGGATCTCCGTCAGCACCGTCTGTCAGAGACACAGGAGAGCTCAGCCCTCACACACCAAAATGAACTTCATTCCGCCCACGTGCACAGCTGATTTGACGTGTTATTGCTGCCATTTTGTTCCTAATGATGTGATCCTGCTGTTTTCTGTTCCTGCTTTAAAACACACGTGTTGGATTGCTCATGTCAAACATGGTCAAAGTTTCTAAAAATGAGCTCAGTGTGTGTGCAGTAATCCCTGAACACTCAGATTAACACAGGAATACTCTTACTCTTACTCTGTGTGTGTGTGTGTGTGTGTGTGTGTGTGTATGTGTGTGTGTGTGTGTGTGTGTGTGCTCACTTCCAAAGAAATGAACGGTCTGTCTTTTATGGAACTTTGACTTTTATGGAGAGAATATCACAGAATATTAACCAAAGATGCACAACAAACCTGAAAGGTATAAACTGGGTTTCATGTCATTGAGTGAAACGCGTATTAAAGGAAAACGCAACTCAGTACTTTGTCTCAAGCTTGTGATTCACATGTTCACTGCAAACTTCATGCTACTAGAGGTGTCATTTGTGACTGTCGTTAACAAGCTCCTCCCACCACCTTTCTCAGGATCATCCTCACTCCAGACTGAGGGGGACTGACGGTCATTTTAGATTTCTGAATAATCGCACCGACAGCTTCACCTTCTCTCCTGTCGCTCCGTCAGCCTGGTGCAGGTCTGCAGTCCTGCCCCTGACGTCCGGTGACAGCTCTTTGGTCTCGCAGTCTGTGGACAGCAGTGCTTTATTCGCACGCCGAGCTGAGATCAGGAGTATCTGACTGAGTGATTGTAATCGGTGTGCTACGTGGGCCACACAGCCATTCTGTGGGCGTCTGTAGGGAATCAAATACTTATTTCAAACTGAGTTTCTGGATTTTTGGTTGATATTCTGTTGCTCTCTATAAAACAAAACTTTCTCTGTAAGCCGTGAAGAAGAAAGCTAAAAGTCAGACTGGATAACCATGAAGCCCACAGAATTCCAAATGTAAACCTGTCGTAGATTCAGCATCTGTTTGCATATGTGTGACTGGGCTGTGAGTCACCTCCACAGTGAGCGTGGTGTAGACGCCGTGGTAGAAGTACAGGTGTGTGGAGCTGTCGTTGGGCCTGTGTGCGATCCTCAGGTCGCAGTACCTCACCCCACAGTCCAGCTGATGCTTTATACAACACTCCTGTAACATGGAGGACACACAACTCATCACAGCAGGTCCGGCTTTATGCTCAAGAAGGACTAACACACAGGTACAATTACAGCCTGTCATCACATTGTGTTCTTCCTCCCCACTGTCACCGTGAGCCGCTGGTAGAGGATTGTGTGATTGCTGGGTTTCCCTCTGATACTGTACAGTGTAATCCGGCCCGAGGCGACAGCTGTTTCAGAACAGTGCTGTAAAAGTATTACCTGGGTTTTTGCCCACTTGTACACAAAGGGGCGAATGAGGGGCTTCATGAATTTGTCGAGCTTCTGCAGCATGTCAGGCTGCATGAGGTCGATGGGAGACCTGTCATCCGTATCCAGGCAGTAGGTTATTGCATTATGGCTGCCTGAAAGAGACAAAGACAATCCTGAATGTTCCACTTGGCCCTGACAGACTTCCTGCACATATGAAGCTGTCGATCTGGAGCTTCTCCTACCCCCGAACTGAGCCCAAAGCCTTTAAAGTCACACAATAAATACTGTTTATGGCGTGTGTGTGTAAAAAGGTGCTTCATCAATATGTCTTCATTTATTAATCAAACATTTTTAGGAGCTTAAAGGACCTGAGTCAGCACATTTATGATCCTTGTTAAAGCCTCTGTTCCTGTTTCTCTGACAGATTTTTCAAATGTTCAATAAAACAGAATGAAATGATCGGCAAATCCCACAAACTCATATTTTATCCACAATAGAGCACAGGAAACAGTAATTACTCAAAATGAGACATTTGTGACAAATCTGAGCTCATGTGGAATTTGGTGGCAGCGATTCATCCTAAAAGTTGGGAAGGAGCAACAAAAGTGTGTCAAAGTCAGCGATGCTGAAGAGAAAATCAAAGGTGAGCTGGCAGCAGGTCGGTCACGTGATCAGGTAGAAAAAGATCATCTCAGAGAGGCGGAGCTTCTCAGAGGTTCACCAACCCGTTTCAGAATCACGGTCCTCGCTGTGAACACCTCTACATCTACACAACATGACATCATCAGCACACTCAGAGGATCTGGAGGACTCTCTGTGCGCAGGCTGATGACTGTGACCTTCAGCAGAAACATTGCTCGGTGATAAATCAGTGCACGGCTCAGGAACACTTCCAGAAACCAGTGTCTGCGAGCAGCTCGGCATGCCGTCCACACGTGCAGTTACAGCTCCGTCACGCCGACACGAAGCCACGTGTGACCATGTGGTTTTTTGTTTATTTTTTTGTTTGTTTTCTTTTTTTTTCTTTACCTATGTTCTAACATGAGAAGTTCTGATTTGTATTCAATGTAACCAGTTTTTGTGTTTCCCTTTTCTTTTCTTTTTTTTTTCGTAAACTGTATCCATAATCACTCAATAAAAACTTCTGAGTAAGAATCATCAGCATGGCTTCAGAGGAAAAGAGTACGGTGCGCTTGCAGTCCAGACCGCTTGCAGACAACATCTGGAGCATTGTGAAAGCAACAACTGGATGAAGCAGAGCCAGGACTGTCGAGCAGCTTGAATCCTCCATCAGACCAGAACAGCTGCTGTTCTCAGCTCACAGACCATCACAGACTGATGTCAGAGAGGAAACACGGACCTGTTCAACTTTACAGACATGACGCTGCTGTCAGATTCAACACAAGCACACATTTGATTCAAAACAGCTTTTTCTGTTCTACAGTGAAGAAAACGTGACTTTCCTTATGTTTTACTCAGCGTCTGACTTTGTTGGAGCTTTTCTGGGTTTGTACTTGTGGGTCAGAAATGAAGTCACTCACTAAGATGACAATAAGACATGCTGCATAACAAACAGAAATGCAAACACGCAAATCTGCATTTGGCTTTTCTTGGTCTCCTTGCAGCACATTTCCTTGATCACTCCAATCTTTCCTTTCTTACTGAGTCTGCTGTTTCATCTCAGATTTCTGTCATTGGTTATTTTAATTACTACTTTCCTGAGATAAGATAAGAAGCACAAAATAAAATAGTAGTTCAATAGGAAACAGTTCAATCAGACAGAAAACATGAAGAGGCTGATAAATGAATGAACAGGTGAATCTCTGACTGTCAGAGCAGCAGGTGAACTGTGTGTGTGTGCAATGTGGACACAACGAGTTCATCACATCCTCACAGTCAGAGAATCATCAATAAATCAGAGACAATAAGACAGAACAAACTGATTCAGCTCCCATCACACCATCAGCACCATCTGCCCCCAACACCAGGCCTACCTGGGATGGCCAGGTGGAACAGCGGGACGTCCCACAGCGCGCATGGCAGGTGAGACATCCAACTCTCCATGGGCAGCTCCATCAGGCTGGGCTCACTCAGCCCGGACATCACTGCTGCTGACACACACAGACACACAGGTTCACTGATTATATTGTGTTATTAATGTTTAATAAAGTGAAAGTGAGCAGGTGCGTGCTCTGCGCTGTTTCACAGCAGTAAACTTGCGCGTGCCTGTGTGTTTGTGTGTGTGTGCTGCAGTCAGCCCTCCTCACCTGATCGTCCCTCTGTGTCTCAGATCCGCTTACGCGAGCACAGCCCGCTGATAAAGGCCACGAGCGGCCGGTCTGAGAGCGCGTGCACGAGTCATGACCGGAGCGGCACATCAAACATGTGTGACGGAAACGCGGACGAAGCTGAGATCCTCCGCAGCAGCTCTCTGCCTGTTACCGGTGAGCCGCGACCCGCCGCGCGCTTCCGGTCGCAGCTGCGGGAGCGCGGCTCCGCTCTTAAAGAGGCCGCAGGACCGCGAGGCTGCTGCAGCCCCGCACGCACACGCGGCTCACCTCCAAACTGCACGTGAAGGTAAAACATCTGGAGAGACGTCACGACGTTTGATCAGCTGATGAAATGCCTGTACATAAAAGATGGACATTCTCTCTCATTTCCAGCAGAGGGCGACTGGTCTGGTGTCAGGTCTCGATGTCTGACCCAAGAGCAGCTAATAAAGTTAAAATGACCAGTCAGTCACAGCACGACTCACAACCTCAGAAGGATCTCCATCACAGTGTCATCTAGTGGAGGGAGAGGGTCTCTGCAAATATGCGCACTTACTCTCACTGGACACTTCATTAGGTACACCTCACTAGCACCAGATTGACCCTTCAGAGCTGACATCATCGCACAGCTGAGACCACCCCAAACCAGGCAGGATGGATCCAGAGATGGTCAATGGGAAAATCCCAACAGATCCTGAAACAATGCTCAGTTTGAACTGGAGCAGCTCATCGTCATCTTGTCTACGTGCTGAGAGCACTGAGCTGCTGCTGTGATTGGCTGATTAAATATCTGAGTTAAAATGGAAACAATTAAAATGAAGGGAGTGCCAATAAAACACAAATGTGTGACTGCTCCGGGACAGAGGTGATTGGGTGGTGTGAACTCTTTCCCTGCTCTATCACACACACACCATCTCCATACCCGCCTCCACCTCTCCCCAACCACCCCACAAGCACTCTGATTGTGTTTGACACTGTTGTTCATACAAGATTGTGTTGTATATAAGACTTGTTAAGTGTCACACTGAGGGGTGTGGGAGAACTGCAATTTTAAATTCCTGTGTATGATCTGTACATGTGGTTTCTGACAATAACACTAACTTTGAAGTATGAAAAACATCTGAATGTTTTTTGTCAACTTTTTCATTTAAACTACGCATGCTAAGTGCATCACGGGTACATTTCACAGGCCCAGTGTCCTGAAAGCTAAAAAGAATGAAGTGTTTTATTATTATTATTGTGACTGAGTGATGTTTAAATTCATATCATGATGACACACTGCTCTCCCCTACACAAGCTGTTACAGGTCACAAGTATCAATACCAGTACCAGTAATATTGACCCTCTACTTACTTGGCCTTGGATTAATACTATAAGTATTGCAGTACTGTGCAGCAGTACCTGAAACCACAAACAGAAAACCTGCTTCCTGACTTTCCCTGAAAACTGATGAACATTCAATTAACTCAAGCATCAGACTTTAACATTTAGACTTTATTAAAAAATGATTTTCCAAACGAGGAACAAACATGAAAAAACATCTTTTTGAATATGTTAGTGTTGGAGCACCGTGGGTGGGCGCACAGCTTCACTCTCACACAGGCTCAGAATGGCGAGCGACCGAGGTCAAAGTTTAACTCTGGGCTTCATGTAGTGTTTCCTGCAGCCGCTCCACCTGCCTGGAGCTGCCGAGGATTCAACCTCCTGAGCCGACAGGCTCGTTTACAGCCTGTGACCATGCCTGCGGTCTGTGTGGAGACACCATGCTGAGGCACGAGAGACGGTTTCTGTTAAATGAGGAAGGATCAGCGTAAAAATGAGGTAAAAATGAAGGTATAAAATAAAAGCACTGACTCAGCATCTGTAGAAAAATAGGACAAACCCGTGACGGGTTCTGTTTCTGCAGCTCAACCAAAAAAGAAAAAAGAAAAAAAAGAAACCGACTCGTTTCAAATATGGCGCTTGCCTCCACCTTCAGACCGCCGCGTCACGCTGCTGGCGCTTTGGTCCTGGAGATGATGTCACTGTTTTGGCCATGTTTGCGGACACTCGAGCTTTAGTGGTTCGTGGGCAGCAAACAGGACACGAAAACTGAGCGACGGTGTCCACGCAGCTCGACTCAGACCGCCGATTAATATCATTACTGCAATAAACCAAACGCACACGCCTGAAGGGCAGAACGTCGACCCGAGACCACACGCACATTCACCAGAGGTTGCATTTGAACGTTATAACTGAACCTGATCGACACTGAAGTTCTCAGTGAAATCGCTCTCCGTGATGGTTTAATCCTCAAAGTGAACCTCTCGGCTACTCGTAGTGACACAAGTGGAGATGCCCTAAGAGAGGCAGTCAGAGCACGTGGCAGCAGCACAGTTTTTACCCTGTTTCTACACCCAAACGCGTCAGTCGAGCTCTCAACACGTTTTCCTGATTTTCAGATCACAGCTGAAGTTTAAACTCCGCCCCATAACAGCAGCTTTGCGTGATTCTCAGCTCCAACAGCCCCTCCACCTGAAACAAGCTGTTTAGCACTGCTCCTGGTTAGTGTCTTCTGATTGCTGCCCCTCTAGCTGTTCCAAACAGCTTGTAGGCAGGGTTTCTATTCTCTCTCTGTGACTTCACAGAGGGCCAACGGTATAAAAAACTGATAAACTGAGTGTTCAGAGGAGTTGGAGCTGACGCGATCATTGAGCAGGAAGTGCAGGTACACGACAGGAAGTGAGGAGAAGAGCACGCCCACTTTAACAGGAGCTCCTTATGATTTTTTTTTTTTCTTTCTTTCTTTTTTTTTTCGGGCTGAGCAGCAAAAGTGCACCTCATAACAAAAACTGCAGCTTGCTTTCACAATTAAAGTCTGTGTTATAATAAAGGCTCATCATGATGATTGAAGACCTTAGTTCAACGTCTGTCGCACCGTGGAATGTGTTTCTATTGTTTCTGGAAGCTAAAGTGTGTGGAGTGTTTCTGCACACAGAAGGCATTCGTGTTTTCAGAAAGGTAGACGAAGAGTCGCAGCACCTTGGTGTGAAGGCAGAGGCAAGGAGACATGCAGCGCTGACAGGCGGGAGTCGCGTGGTATTTACATGCCCATGTGCACACCTGCACACAATACGGCAGGGTCCCCCCCCCACAGCACCTCCCGCCCTAAGCGTCGCTTCAAAAATCCTGTCACCCTCTTCTTGGCAATCTGCTCATTAGCTGTGACATCACTGACCGTTCTCAGGACCAACATGGGTGGAGACAAACATCATCACATGACAGGAAGACAACGCCGTGTGTGTATGTGACTGCGCGTGTGCTCCAAGAGATGCTGGGGCTGGAAACATGGTCGGTATGTCAGGACTTAGCGAGCAGATCACCTTCACGGTGCGTCCTCGTGCGGCCCGTCAGCCCCACAGTTTGCACAGCCGTCACCTCTGCATGGCGTGCCTGGAGCCCGGTGCCTGTTTGCCTTTCCTCGGAACGTCCGGCAGCCCGAGTGGCCGCCTGCACTGACCTTTGGCCTCTGGCTCAGAGTCGCTGAGCTCAGCGTCGGGGCAGTACCCGTCGCTGTCCTGATACGATCGCGCGCTCTTCACACGGTGCTCCGGCGCTGGTTTGGCCCACAGCCGCTCATTGGCACTGCTCTTCCGGGACAGTTTGTCGGCCCGCAGGTCCTCGGTGGTCCGGACCAGGTTGATTGTGGCCTGTTTGAAGGAGCGGCCAAAGTGCTCCATGGCGGACTTGCGAAAGCCGCTCTTGTCGTTTGCAGTGTTGCGGTCAGCGGGCGTCTGGCATGAGCCGTCCCTCTGAGCAGCGCCCTTCTCCAGCACGCCATTAGATTTGGGCAGGCGTGCTCGGTCTCGCTCCAGTCTGCCATTGCTGTTGGATGGCTGTCCGTGGAGCGCGCTGTGCAGCGTCAGAGGTTTCCCGCTCGGTTTAACATGCTGCGGTGCACCGCTGGTGGAAGACGTTCGGCCGGTGGAGCGCTCGTCTCTGATGCTGCGGCCGTGCAGCTGAGGCTTCCCCTGGCCCACCACCTCACCGCCGTGCTCACCCACGTTCCCGCTGTTATCTGGGCACAGCGGTCCGTTCCCAACACCGGGAGCTTTGGGCATCTTCAGCTTCAGAGTGATCCTCGGAGGAGGCCGGGACAGCACACTCTCCATGGGGAACGAAGCAGGAAGACCTGCAGAGAAAACACGTTCAGTCCCTTTTTCTCTTTTCCATAATCACATCACAGATATCTTAAGAAATCTCACAAACAGCTGTTTTATCCTTTACTTCATCATAAAATAATAAATCATAAATCCATCATAAATCCTGTTGATCCCCATGGAAAACAACTCCTACCTTCATAGAAATCCCCAACACCCACATTCAGCTGGTTTTTAAATATGCCATAACTTCAGTAAATTTAATGACGCTTCCAAACATCACCTTCATACCCAAGTTATTGTGTTAGAGGCGTTACATATATTAATTTACATAACTATTCAAAACTCAAACCAGATGATTTTACAGTGTGAACTTTGACCCCATTTCTGATGAGTCACTGCAAAATCTGGGCTCGCCCCTCTGCAGGTACCTCAGGCTCACCTGGAGCTTCAAGTTAAGCTTTGAAAGCTTTGATCCAAATTAATTATTAATAAATAAAATGAAATCAAAATCATCCAAATCATAAAATTTATGATTCTGACAGGACATTCTTATTATCACATACCGAGTGTTGGTTTCTACCTGCTTATTAACAGGTACAATACACAGAAACTTTTCATAGGGGTCAAAAACCACTAATTTCTCACTGGAAAGCTTTGACAAGTTGAAAAAAAAAAAAAATCCTATGTGGGATGATCCCTCTGAACTAAACCAAGTCTGAGCTTTGCTTTGTATTTGTCTGTGTCACGTGACCTGCTCTGAGGTCAGCTGATACAAATAGCAAGTCACAAAACCGGTGCTGCTTCTCAGTGTGAACTCACCTGCAGACATCTCCTGGTTCGTGAGCTTCACATGCAAGTTGAACATTTGCTCCTGAGCTTTGCTCTGCAGCAGCTTCAGCTTCTCCCGCCGACTCACCATGTAACACAGGTTCCTCACCTGCAGCCAGATACACGTCACTTTATTAAAGACAGCAGTACAGATGGGATCTGATTGGCTGACAACAGGTTCACTCCTCAGAGTTTCTAAAACTGCTACTGAATCACCAATGGCTGCTCTGACACAGAGTACCTGCTCTGATCTTTTAGGCTAAAGCTAAAATAAAACCACATCACCACTAACACAGGCTCCACGGACACACAGGAAGCACCCACCCTTTCCAGGTCCTGCCTCAGGTGCATGAACATGCGCATCCGGGTGTGGATGCTGTCCTCCTGCGGCTGGAGCACCAGCTGCTCCTCCTCCTCTTTAGGGGGCAGCAGAGCCCTGTTGAAGCTGCTCTTCCTTTTCAGCTTCCAGTACTGGTAGATGAAGTCCACAAGGTGCAGGGACAGCCCAAGGTCCCGAGCCAGCAGCTCTGGCTCGATCAGGGTGTAGAACTCCTCCTCCAGCTCCTGCAGCCGCTGAGCTCGCTGGCCCCCCTTCCCCGCCTCTCCAGGGGCTTTGGCTCGAGCCGGGCTCAGGCCGGCCTCTCCGGCTTTGGGCTGGCTGTGCTTCAGGCAGTACGACTTGAACTTGACTTCATCCCCTTCATCCAGGATCGTCTTCATCTCCAGGCTGTGCTGGAACGCACAGGTCACATGGAAGGGGGTGGTGCAGTTCTTTACTGAACACTGAACAGGGGGACAGAGAGGATCGAGTTACTTGAGGGAAAAGCCAGCTTACGTCCAGCTCCAGAGCAGACTTCCTGCTGCAGACGCTTCAAGGATCATAAAATCAAACTTGAATGTCTCCAGACGTGCAATCAGTCTAAACTTTAGACTGATTGCACGTCTGGACTCTAGATTACTTTAGAGTCTGGACTTTAGACTCTAAAGTAATCTCTATGGCATGAAACGGAAGGAATAACTCACCTGGATGCACGCACCTGTCTTCAGCTTGCACAGACTGCAGATCAGAGACCAGCGGCTGGGGGGGATGTGGGAGACTTTGGTGATGGGCTCCATCCTCTCTGGACAGGCGATGCTCACCTGCAGGATGGAGGCAGAAAAATAGAAGGCGATGAGGAGCAGACAGAGGACACGTCAGCACCACACATTTTCACTGTCACTATCATTTCTGCGCATGTGCTCCTTTATTAAAGATCTACAGACCAAAGCAGTAAATATTCTCATCTCAGCCTCCGATATATATATATATATATATATAAAAAAAAAAAAATCATTATTTGTCACTCTTGGTGTTGTTGTACCCACTTCCCCTCGCCCTGGGTTCACTTACCTCAGGGATCCACAGAGCGCAGCTCACATGAGCCCACCTGGTGCCGGCTCGTGTCGCCTTCATGGCCCCGCCCTTTTGGGGACACAGGAGGCACTGCGGGTCAATGCCGAGGACGCATGTCCGGCACAGCCAGTTACCAATGGGCACCTTAACAATGCCGTAGCACGCCTGCGGAAAAAATGGCGGGATGCAAGTGATGCGTAACCAGAACATCAGCAGAAACCACACATAAACAGAAGTGTGCTGCCCAGGGTTCCAACACATGCTCCGGTCGGGAGGTCACAAGGTCAGGGCTAGCAGAAGCAGAGAGGCGTTTCCTACCTGGTGCACACAGATGTTGCACTTGTCACAGAACACCATGTCGTTGCCCTCCTCGCTGTCCGGAGAGCGACACACATCACAGATGACGTCTTCGTCATATTCAATCCCCAGACCCTCCACTGTCTCGATGGCGTGCTTCATGTTGTCGTGGCACTGCCTCTCCAGCGCCTCCAACGCTCGCTCCATCATTAGCTCGTCCACCGGCTCTTCACCTGCAGGACCAAACAGCAACACCCCGGGTGATCAGACACCCGAGAACAAGAACAGAGATTTCTGAAGTATTCAAAATGTGGACTGTGCCCCCCAGTGGGCAGCACTGGTACTGCAGACGGCCCTCATTTATAATAAACAGGAAGGTTTAACTTTGAAAAACAGCCAAATATTAAAATACATGTAAAAAGCCTCAAAAACAAATCCAACAGAAGACAAAAACTAATGTGCAGAAACAGAAAGAAGGAAGTTTCAGACGATGCAGGGTCACTAAGCATCACGCTGGATCATCGGGCCCGTCTTACCCATGCGTTCGAGCTCGTGGTTGAGCGCGTGCAGCCAGTGGAGGTCCATGTCATCCAGGTCGTAGCGGCACATGGCCTCCGCCAGCTCTTTGATGCTCACGAATCCCGGCTCCGGGGACTCCTGGCTCCAGCACTGGATGTACTTCTTCTGGTGGGCGTACAGCACTTCCTTCTGCCTCTCCGCGATTACTCTGAACAGAAACAGTAGACAGCCATCAGACTGAATAGCTGAACCAACCAGAACCTGCTTCAAAGAGCGCCAACAAACAAATTTAAAGGTCAAAGCTGTAATGACTGCGATGTCTCCTCCTGCTGTGATTGAGAGAGCGAGACGATCAGCTGACGCTGAATGTATCTGCCGCTCTCCTGTTTGCACTTTCAGATGGGTTTGTGGTCACATTGAAGCCTTTCTTCTCCTCCTCTAGGAGACACAGGAGCATTCCCGATCCAGCTGACAGGTGAATTCACCCACCCAGGGCTCCTACCACTGGGTCATGAGACACCTGAGCCGGTTCCCATTGGGGTGGAGCTCCTCCAGAGCGTTCAGTCTCTGAGGCTGTGTCTGATGTAGTCATGTGCTCAGCTACGGCTGACTCATGTAAACTTGTCACTTGAGTACGCTGATCAGCGTACTCAAGTACCTGCGTGAAGAGGTGGTGGCACACTACGACCTTTGGGAGGCGGTCGGACTCACCTGACAGACGGCTCTGGGATGGTGTCTGGGCTCGCTGGCACCTGCACTCCTTTCTCCCACTCCTGCTTCCAGGTGTCTGCCAGCAGGTAGTAGTCCTCTGGGGAGACGTGGTGGGAGTCAGGCAGCTTCATGGCACTGATCAGGTCTTTCCTGAACACCTGTGGGCGAGAGAGACGCACACAGGTAGTCAAACGCCGTCCTGACATTTATTGACTCTCAGCAGAGTCTGACACGCACCTCAGCCGGCTTCTTCTGGTTGGAGGCGGGCGTTCCAGGTTTGCTCCCATATTTGTTGGAGGAGCAGAACGAGGTCGAAGGACCTAAAAGAAGAAAGAGGCGAATAAAAAGAAATGAAGGACATGCTTATTATTTTCCAGTTTTAATGATGCTACCGTCTCACACTGATTATTGAAACTGGATTCTTTTGCACCAACAGGCAGGACTGCACACAGATTACTTTCTTCTGTTGTTAGAGAAATAGTTACAGAGCATAACAGGTTAGAAACGATGATTACGCCAGAAACGAAGTGGCAAGCTCAACTCACTCTCATTGTCAGACGTGTCACTGCTGCTGGAGGACCGGAGGCGTTTCATCCTGTATCATCCTGCAGCAAAAGAAGCTGATGACATTAAAATATTGATGATTTTAAGGCCAACGGAAGTTCAGAAGAAGAAATGTGTACTCACCGTAAACTTCAAATTGAAAAGCATGCTAGTAGATTCTTCTGTCAGACCGCTTCAGTTCATATCTGCAAACCACAAGTAAATAAAGACATTTATAAATTACACAACTTTTACTTCACTGATCACATGTTATTGATTATTTTACATTTTATTGTATCCCTGCTGTAACTTTCTAATTCACTTGCTTTAAACGCGTCATCATCCCATACGATCACTTTTGTTTTATTACTTTGTGTTGCGTCTCTATCTGTGAAGGACGGAGCAGCACTCACCTGCCTCACAGGTGTCATAAAGACACAGGTATAGTGACTCATCTCACACAACAAAGCCTTATAGCAGTTCTTCTTAAAAATATTTGTTTTGTTTTTTTTAACTTTTAAAGCATATCTGTGTCAATAAACAAGAGGTCGAAGAGGCCAGAGCGACGCTGTTTCAACAGGCGGCACATGCCTGACATTCCCCATGAAGACACGAGGAAGAGGAGGAGCCAGGAGCCCCTCTCCTTGCCATAGCATAGTGACGTACACCTCACGTGAGCAGCTCAAGTCAACTTAGAGTGTTGTAAATAGAACCGCGGGTTCTCCCTGATGAACAAGAATCATATTTTCACTCCGTGTTTGTGCTTTTCTACTCGACTTTCCAGTAACCTTAAGCACCAGAGGCTGCAGTTCCTTTATTGTCCGGCAGAGGCAGCAGTGAGTTAGTTCTCATAGACTCCCTCATGGACTCGGGGACCACAGTATTGTTTCTGTGTTGCCAATTTCCTTGTTCCAGGTTTTTTAACTAGTGGTTCTAATTTTCATGAAGGAGACACTCTCATGACTTCTCAAGTGATGCCATTGACTAGCCAATCAGAACCCCGGTGGAGTATGTACAAAAAAGTACCAGGTACTATGACCTAACAGAGAACCCGAAAAACCGCAACGAGCCTACCCGAGTAGGTACTAATACTAAACAGTGGGCTCACTTCTGCCCCCAAATACAACCAGTATGGCAGCAGCTACCACTTCGATGCTGAGGGTTCAACACTGACGATGAGTGTTCCCTCCATCTTTTATGTACAGTGTGTGGAGGCTGTTCAAACAGGTTTATATATATAAGATGTCATTACTCCACAGGAAGATGTGGCAGGTGTTCTCCACCTGACATCTAACCTGTGGAGGGAGGGCGCACGGATATGACGTCAGGTTGTTTAAAAAGCTCACCTGACAGGAAACGATGAGAAAAGGCTACCACACTGTTTACTTCCCTCCCTCCTCCTGTTTTGTGCCGTTTCTTGGCTCACCTGAAAGAAAGCCTCACACACCTGTGTAAAGTGTTGGCGCCAAACTGTAAGGCCTGCCCGCGGGCTGGGAAATCAAACATGGGCGCCTCAATCACTCAAAGATGTCACTTCCTCAGAGCCTCTGAGGCGGGCATCTGTGCTGCTCCGCTGGGTTCATACCCCGGGAGCCTACCAGCCGCTGGTGGTTCCGGGGTAAAGAGGCAGGACAGCCCCAGAGAGCGCGCAGGCCCCGGGCCTGAAGGGACCGTCCAGGGCAGAGCCCAGAGCTCAGGCTCACCTCGAAACCATATTGTTCACATTTTCCCGCTCATACCTGCAGTCCCGCCGCTGCCGCCTGCGTTATTCTGCTCACACGGTCCTCACACGGCTTCGGCCCGGGCTCTGGTTCCGGACTAGGTACTTCTGTCCCCGTAGCTCAACGGGAGGATCCAGCTCTGCTGCCCGGACACCAACACGCCACAACGGCCCTATTGTACCGCGCAGCCCACCGGGTCCTAAACCCCGCCGCTCGCTGTCAGCCTCCGCCTTCCTCGGTGTGGTGTTAACGCTGCATTACCGCCCCCAAGCGGTGGGAGTGTGAACCCCGGGCAGATTTTTGTTCGATAAAACGAGACTTTTGGAAAATGAAAAAGCCCGTTTGTGGCAGGGACGGATCTAGAGGGGTGGCATAAGTTGGCATAGGGTGGCACCCTAAAATGATCTCTTGTCACCCCTAGTGCCACCCTAGTTTTGCATGTGACTGTTATTTTTAAGTACAAATAAGGTAGCCTTAACACTTTGAGCCCAGCAACAATTAAAAATGAATATAAATCCTAAAACTGATATTGCACACACACACACCGTTAACAAATGGTTTAACCCATGGCGCAGACTGGCTTTATTTCTTGTTTTCAGTAGATTTTGTAAACTTTATTGTTTACAAAATTTGTGAATAAGTTTTCAAAATTTACAATTTATATTTAATTTTAAAGTTTTAAAATAATTTATTAAACATGTCTGTTGTTTTTATGGTAAAATATTTTTATGCTTATTGGGCTACATATTTATTTATTATTTTATATTTACAGGCTATACAGGACATAAAATCAAAATTCACATGTTTTATGTAACTGAAATGTTTAATTAGGCGGGCTACAGAAAATAATGAAGTGATATACTATATTTATTTGAAACACGTATACTTACTGCATTTGAATCATTTTAACTATATGTAACACCTTTTTTAAAGACCTATGTCTTTAAAAAAGGCTTTGATTTTGCCACCCCATTTGATTTCCATGCTAGCCTAAGAACATTTCTCTAGATCCGCCCCTGGTTTGTGGGTCTTACAGTGTGAGTGGGGATGGGGCACAGTCCATTTATCAGTCTCACAGTGCAAAAAACTCATCCACCATCTACTATCCTACTGGCAGTCCTATGATCTTGTTGGGTTGTCGCTTCTCACGGGACTTCCAGCTGCTAAACCAGGATGTGAAGCTTAGCATCAGAATGTTTTCTGTTACACCTCTATTTCTATAGAGGTGTAACAGAAAACACCTCGCTGTGAGGCGAGGTGTTGGGAGTCCTGCTTTCCTGAATCTTCCGAGGGGGTGGTTTTTGTGCTTTTTTGATGACTGCTATGGTGTTAGTGTAGAAGAATGGCTCATCAGCTAAGTGCACACCAAGGAACACTGCTGACCCTCTCCACAGCAGCACCGTTCATGGTGAGGTCTGCGTGGTGATCTTAGCCAGACCTCCTGAAATCTGCACACCACTTCAAGCTTCTTCAAGTGAACTCATTATTGTTAGTAATGAGAACAACCACTGTGGTGTTGTCTCCAAACTTTACAATGTGGTTGGTGCTGGATCTGTGTGAGTAGACTAAACAGCAGTGGGCTGAGGACACGGCCCTTCTTGTCCCTCCTTTAGGGGGCGCCATAGCTTCACCACCTCCGCTCGCTCCAGCTTCACTGAACCTCTCTGCTCTCAGACACATCAGTCAGGGTTTTCCGGGTTTTACAGTTAATCTTTACAGTTAATCCGTGTGTATGTATGTATTCTCACTGGCCACTTCATTAGCTACACTTGTTTATCTTCCCTTTAACACATGTATCTTATCAGCTCAGTGCATTTATGCATGTAGACCTGATAAAGAAGAGCTGCTGAAGTTTAAAGTGAGTGTCAAAACAATGAAGAAAGGTGACCTCAGCGACTGTGAGTGTTTCTAGGATTTTCCCAACCAACTGTCCAACCTGGTACTAGGTGTACCGAATAAAGTGACCAGTGAGTGTGTTTTGAATGTGCAGAAAGTTTCAGACATCAGAAATCTCCCTGAAGCACATCAGAACTGATAAAGTCCAGGAAAAGAAGATGGTCATTGAAGCAAGGCATGGTATTACACTGACCTTTGACCTCTTTAGACTTACACACACACAAAAAGAGAACATGCTCTAAGCTCTGACCTCCATCAGCAGAAGCAGACTTATGCTGAAAAGAATGGTTGAAAACAAGATCTTTCAGCCTGTAATCTGATTTTTATAATAACATTACTTAACAGACTACAGACCTGCAGCACAGGTACAAAAGGTGTGCAAACACAGGTGATGTCCCTACATCACAGTCAGGCAGTAGTAACGCACCACACTAAGCCAGAACGCTGGACACTGGAGTCAGTGAGGACAGAAGCATGATCATAACCTCCCACTCATTTCTGACCTTCCTGTGATCACCTAACGGGACCTAATCAGAAACAACCTGACACACTTTTTGTGACCTTTAATTCTCGTCCTGAACATGTTGTTGATCTCAGAAAGAGGAAGCAGGGAGCTTCCCTTATTCACTCTCTGACACTGTGTTTGTGTAAAGTTGACTTCACAGAGTGTGTGCTGATGGCTCAAGATGATCATCGATCATATCAGGATACCCAGTCTGTCAGCTCAGCCTGAAACAAAGTTGTTTTATTCTCGGAGTACAAAAGACGCCACACATAATGAATCTTTTACTAAACATCGGGATTGAAACCATTCATGCTCCTATATAAAAACATCAGCAGAGTATAAAACAAATATTACAAATGTTGTTCTTTAAAAAACAATCACACAGAAGTGCCTACATCAGAAACACAGCTATTGTTCACACAGCGATCACTTAATCAGTCCAGCTTTGGCCTAACAATCATCAATACATCAGATACACACAGGAGTCTGTCATGTGAAACACTCTTACTCCCTCACACACTCTCCCTCACACACTCTCCCTCACACACTCAAACACACACAGACCCTGATCAGACACACAAAGAGGGCTTGGCTCTCTCAGGCAGTGCGAGCGTCCCTTGTGCAGCAGCTTGAACTACAGTCAGGTTACAGGTTCAGCACAGAGCTACATTCACAATGAAGCAACATCACCAAGTACATTCAGAGCGATATAAATATTCACAGCTGTGAGCGATGAAGGTGCAGCGGGGTTCCTGACCCAAGCTCATCACGCGCTCCTTCACCTCCTCTACTCTTTAAGGACAGAAGGACCATCAGTTTAGTCTGATCTGGACGGCGTGGAGGGCGGAGTCACCGTGACATCACATCACCTACAAGCCCATCTGCATGTCGGCGAAATTGAAGAAGTTGTCGACGTCTCGAGACGACGTGTTTTTGTTGTCGGAGACAAAAAGCTGCAAGACAAAGAAATAGCAGTGTGAACGTGACATCTTCAAAAACGCAGAGTGAAGCCGTAAGGATCAGGCCTGGAATGTGCTGCGCTCACCTTTGTCCCGCTGAACACCTCACTGGCAATGTTCCTGCATGCTTCAACAACTCCGTCCCCATTCATCTCAAGGGCAATGACGGGGCCTTCAGGCAAAATACAACAGTCAAACCCTCAAGACACCGACAGCACCACCGCCCCTTCTCCACCTGTGAGTCAGCCTGATACAAACATAACCTCCCCCTTCACAACAATTGTTTTTATAAGTCACCTGTCTGCATTGTTAGGTGTGTGGCCTCTTTGACTGACAGGTGGACAGCTTCACCTGAACTGGACCTGTGGACCGTGTTTGTGGTGTTGGAACTTTTTGGAGCATTTTTATTTGCCATCATGGGACCAATAAAATGGTTGCTGTGAGGTCACTCCAGTGACAGAGAGTCCAAAAAGGCTTTGCTAAGTGAAATTACAGAATTTCGATTGGATGTTACTGATTAGCAGGTATCTATGTCTGACTGATACATTTGTACAGTCTGTGGATGCAGACTGATAACCATGACAAGCATTAGCTCCACCCTCTCACATGATATGTTCACTTGTAGAAACAAACAGTAACCTTTAAATGCTAAAATGTGCAGTCCAAAACCACCAGGTGACATCACTGAAGTCCATCTTTTATATACAGTCTATGACCAGGAGTGTTACAATACAACTTGATTTAAATGGCTGTACCTGTTCAGGTGTTTTACCTGCTGTCCCCCAAATATGTAATAAATGAATGAGAGCGTGATTATAAATATCACACACTGACTGACACACACCCTCTGGTCAGTACGAAAGAGCTCCTGATCAGCTGATCAGTGAGGAAGGAGTGAGTATACCTTTGGTGATCCACTCCGTGAGGTCATCCGCGTCACTCTGAAACACTCGCTTCACGTCTTCCGGTCGCATCGACACTTCTTTCGTCTGGATCAGCACAAAGCCTTTAGCAGTCACCTGACCACATCGGAGAGAGGTTAAAGAGGTTAAAGTTCACAGTGACACTTTAAAGAACCGTCAGTGAGCATGCTCAGATTCAGAGCATGTCCCCCATGCCTGAGTGCTGGAGTCACACAAGTTTCAACATAGCGAGCAGAGCATGGAGGACTGAGTCATCACCTTGCTGTCAACCTCAAGAACCAAAACTGAAAGAATTCAGAGCAGTAAAAACATTTCTGAGACGAGGAAGCAAGTCGGTGTCAGGAGCGTGACCGAGCGGGTTCATCGTACATGCCTTAGTTTGCTCAGTTTTACGGCCTTCGGCAACTCGTTTCATCTACCTGAGGACAGGTGCCGATGGCGAGTTTCCACAGCTAGAGGTTCTAATAATCAGCTCAGTGTGTATGAATAGCAATCCGTGATGCCCAAAAGCTCAGAACACTCCATTTATCTCAGCTTTCTGCTCTTGGATCTGTGTGATGTCACAGAGAGCCGAGAGGTGAGCTGTAAATGAGCTGTTCACTGAACTGAACTGTGATTCATGCTAAGCAACTCTATTGTACACATTCTGTTGTACATTATTAAATACTGTATAATCTAAAATCAAATAAAGCCGCCAACAGAAGTAAAAAGTGTACTGAGCTGTCTGTATGACACACCTGTGTGTTTGAGAGATTGAAAGGATTGCATCATTAACAAGTAAACTTCACTTTTTGCAATTCAGAGCTGGTGATGGACTCACCTCGTCGATGAGCTTGCGGGCGTTTGCAGTAGTGTACTCTCCAGCGAAGAAGACAAAGAGGCAGGACTCCTCGCTGTCCTTGCGCCTCCCACCTTTTGTCAGTGGCACGATGCTTCGTGCGGGATCGGCGGAGACTCGCACTGACTTGAAATCGGACTCGGGGTCTGGCGCCGGAACGAAATCCAGAACAGGTGAATCCTCTGGCATCAGGCTCCAGTTGGTCTCCCCGGACACGGGCGTGAAGTCGTGGATGTTGCTCCAGTTGTTGTTGAAGATGCTCAGCCCGGCATCCTTGAAGTGGAAAGCAAGCTCGGGGTAGTAGTACTGGAAGCAGCCAAACTTCATCCCAGTGGACGACTCGATGATGGGCTGGGTGGCACAGCACAGGAACACCTCCATCTTTTTACAGTCTCGTGTGCGGAACTGCTGACATGCCACCACACACTTGATGTCTTTGCAGTCCCTGAAAAACACGCTGCCTTTGGCGGGTCCCAGAACGATGCGGCAGTTCACGCAGTCGTCGATGGTGATGGTCGCCGAGTGGTCGAACACATAGATGTTGCAGTTCTCGCACTCCTGGATGACGAATTGCTGACCGTTCAGTTTGCCGGGCAGACGGCCCACCGTCACGTCTTTGAGGCCGGTCAGCATGTAGTCCTTCGGGTCCACCTGTGCAGAGAGAACAGAGGATTCAAACACTGTTCACACTCTTACGGATGCACAGAGACACAATTTTTAACCCTTCTGTGACCATTAAAGATCCGAAAACAAAGTCTGAGAGTTAAACGCTGCACACCCTGCTAACAGATGTGTGGGAATCAGCTGGACCAGAAGTACTACTTTATTTCATGCTGCGTCATCTTTGGCATTTGTGTCATATTCAACTAAAGAACGATGATGTGTTTCTGCGGCAGGCTTCTGCTAACAAAGAGCAGCATGCACAACCTAAAACTGGCTCCTTGCTCAACTGTTCATGATGTGCAGACACGACAGTGGTTCATCAGCTTCTAAAGCATGCATGTTTGATATATCTACACAAATATGTGTTTTTAGTTAACATCGGTCCCAAAACTCGAGCCTGCCACACGTTCAGATGTCTGAGATGTGTGGCTCTGACTCCACATCCCTCTGAGCCTGCAGCAAACTGAAGCTGGTTTATGGTTGGTGGATATTTTGGTTGTCACTTTTAAAGGTGTGACCTCCTGTGGGGTAACACCTCAGCTTTAATGTGTGAGCGGGGTGCACGTGAACCACATGCCGTTTGGTAGTAAATCTGATAATCAGATAACACCGGCTGCAGGAGGGAGGGGTGGGGGTGCCTGAGCCTTGCTGTCTTAGCTCGCTGCTCGGCTCACAGTAAACACGTGAAGCTGAATCTTTGGCTGGCGAACAGCAGGAAACACGTTTCCACAACAACAGGAGCCCACGAAAGCACCGTCAGTGCAGATAACGTCACTATTATCATCACTGAGACTGACAGATATGCGACATCATAAGGATGATCATGTGACGATGTTCGGTGCTAGGCCCACACTTTTTTAATGCAGCATTATTTGTACCGATTATTCCTATTTTTAGTGTGTAACTGCTTCCGTCCTAACAGGAAGTGACTTGGCAACTGAATGCCACAAACTCTGCACGAGGATGGACGCATTAAACCTTTCTCTATTTTGAGGAGAGAAAAGGAGACTACCAGTGAGAGCAAAGATTATTGTTGATTAACATGTGACCCGGAGCGTTACCTAGGCAACTGGAAATTTATAATGAGCTTTTTCAACAACATTCTGATGTATTTATTCATCTCTTGCATATTCTGGTTTCTCCTAAATAAATATGTATACATAATGGAGCCGTTTTTATATATTGAAGCTTTTTATTTGTGGGCTTTGTGTCATGACTTGCTGATCTCACTGTGTTATTTGCATTTTTAGCTGTGGAGCTCCAGCTGGACCTGTGCACATTACACTTCTTATTCTTTATTTTGCTCATTTAATTTGAGTTACTTTCCTTTTATAAGGCCATGGTATGGCATTTTATTTAGCATACACAGAGTTTATTGTTATTTTTTGATAAATTTATTTAAATCATGTGGCTTTTTTTAATTTAGATGCATACAAACTGAGTTAAAGTGTAACTTTTTTTCTTCTGCATTTTTAATTGTTGAGTTTATTATTCTGCTTTCAGCTTTGAGCTGCTGTCTTTAATTGTTTGTGGCTGTAACAGGTAACACATAAAGTATCGTTTAAATTCACACATTCACATCTGGCTGTTTTGGCTGTGAACAACGACAGGAACAGAAATGTCGGTGACCTGAGAGGGCTGTTTCCGGCGTCTTTTGCCAGGTGTGATCTACCTGCGCTAAAGCCCGGCTGTGGGTGTGTCCCGGTGCTGCTTACCTTCTCTCGCTTGTCCCAGCTGTACTGCTTCGGAGCCTCCTCGCTGTTGTTGCCAAGGGGAACCGCGTTGCCCGTCGACGCAGTTTCGGCGGAGGTTGTGGTCGGCGCCCGTTCCTCTTTTTCCGGCGACTTTCTCTTGGATTTCTTGGAGAAGAAGCAGCCCATGGCGGCCTCGAAACGACAGGGCAAGCGGGAGCGGGTTTGTGGGCTCGGAGAACGCAGTTAATGCGGCCGAAGCTCAGGCTCGAACTCTTCGCTTGGCTCGGTATTTTTCAGCTTCCCGTTTCACGGCTTCGTTTCGCAACCAATCGAAACCCCGAGGGTCGCTGTGTCACCCAATCACAGACGTCAGCACAGTGACGAAAGCACGCTCACAGAGGGCACGCTCACGAGACGTTTAAGGGCAAGTAGGAAAAAAGGAGCTCAGAACCAGTCCTTCATCTAACTCTGATTTATGTTTGCGAAACACGCACATCACATGAAGCTCTAAAATGAAATATTTAATTAATTAAATAAATCATTAAATGTGTCATTAATTAATTAAAATTGGAAATAAATAATACACAATTTATTAAATGTTTTAGATGGAATGAATGGGCATTTAATTCATGATTTATATATTTATTTATTTAATTAATTAATTCCATTTTTTCTACTCAGATTTGATGTTTTTTGTCAGTATTTTGTCAGCAGTTTACAGTTTGTCAATGAAAAAATAATTGTAATTTCAGACACATGAGAATGATAGCAAACAAGGTAAAAATATTGTTAAAGGTGAAATACAAAGGTAAAATCAAACTGTAGTCAACAATGGGCAGTTATATCCTGGACCCCAGAGAGTTAACCCAGTAAATCATGAAAAAATAGGTTTAAATGATAGGTGAAAAGTGTTACATGACAGTGCGATTTCTGACATTCTTTGTAAATCTAAGCATATAACAGTTTGATTATTTGTAAGAAAAGAGTGTGAAACTTCAGTTAGACTTGTATTTCTAACCAAACCACGTTATGTTGTGTAGCCTTCTGGATTTTAAACTTATTGGGCAGCATACTTATTTATTATGAAGGCTATACAGTATATAAAATCAAAATTCACATCTAACTGAAATGTTTAATTATCTGGGCTACAGAAAGTAAGAAATTTACAGACTATGTTCATAAGAAACATGTTTGCACTTACTGCATTTTAACCATATATAATGCATATTACAGGATGTAACACCTGCATATGTGTAAAGAAATGACTTTGATTTTGCCACCCTAAGAAAATTTCTCTAGCACCACCTCTACACCTAAACAGAGGTGGGCAGCACCCACCCAGGTAAAAACTAAAAACTCTTATTTTTACAGAGTAAGCAAAGGCAGCAGCAGTGACACCAGGCCACGCCCCCTGTGGCTGCTTCCTTCACACCAGAAAGCAGCTTTCACAAACATATTATTGTGATGTAAATAATAACCGCTGACATGAAAATCATGTATTTCAAAGCTGCTGCTTCGAGGCCGCCATGTTTATGTGCTGAGGTCTAACTGTGCACAACCAAAAACCACACACAGACACGCAGACACCGCCGCGCGACAGATTAGCCTGCAACTTAAGCCACAGGCCACTGTAATCAGTGGCGGTCCTAGCCTGTTTGGCGCCCTGGGCGAACACCTCTCCGGCTGTTTGGAATTTAGTCTGTTACTGTTACTATTTTTACCATTTCTTCTTGGAGGAACATAACCCACATAATTTCCTTAGGGATTAAGAAAGTATTCTGATTCTTAATGTTTTAGGATACATGACCTGCCATTATCCAGTGACACATCTGCTTACCTGTATCTGTTGCTCGTTTCTCCTTGTAGGAGCCATAATTAAATGTACTGAATTTTAATGATCACCAGGTTTTCATTTGTTTGGTTGCTATGGTGATGTGTAACGGGAGTCACGTGGGTGCTAGCGGTGACATTAAGAGGGCGTTGTCAGTCTGTCTTTCACTGGTTTGATTTTGACAGAGCAGGGCTGGGTAGCTGTAGTTTTTGTTGACCGCAGCACAACGAGTTTCCCCTTGTTGCATTAGAGCCTGTGATGTTTTAAGAGTTTGAATCGCGAGCCGATCACATTGCTCTGTAAACTTTTCAAGCACTTTAATAAACAAGCAAGCAATTCCACCTCTGGCATTATTGCGTAAAGTTGACAGCGCATCAGGCAAATAGGCAGGCTCAATCCCCGGCCTCTAGCGACTGTGGAAGTCGCTACACTCCTCTTCTTTTCTCTTTTTTTTTAACTTTAAAAACGGGTTGTGTGTGAGACTTTAAATCAACAAAATATAAAATATACATTTTAAATTGTTATTGATCCCTTTACCCCGAGTCCTAAAGTGTATATTTATTTTTTTACTCTTAAATATTTATTGTTCGTTTACTTGCACTGCTGTAACTGGAGCCTCGTCGTCTCGTCTCTCTATATACTGGACTGTATGTAGCGGATATGACAATAAAGTTTACTTTGACTTCAGCAGCGAGCAGGCGCACCGAGGGCTCTCGCGCTCACTTTTCCCGTATAGAATTTTGAAAAAACATCGGTGCAAATTATAAGTCTGTATCATGATGTCTGGTGTTTTCGTGTTTGTTGTTTTGTTTTTATTTTGTTTTATTTTGCGAATTGGTAATTTTTGCTGCTCCAGCCAGCCAGAGAATCCCCGCCGCCCCGCCCTCTCCTCCCTGTGCCGCAAGCAGCAGGCGCACCTCGCAAACGGAGGGCGCCCTTACTCCCAGCAAATGGGCGATAGAAAACCGATTGGTGCCTATGCCATTGCCAATATGCGCTGGCATGATGTCGGGGCAGCATGAGTACGAGCAAATTATTTTTTTTGCCGATGCCCGTGATGCCGCCCCCCACCACGATGCCGCCCCGGGCAACCGCCCGTGTCGCCCATATCTAAAACCGCTACTGACTGTAATTATAAGTAAGTCTCCTCCCCCCTGCTGAAAATGGGCTTTTTTATGATCATTAATATGCAAATTGTCATGACCACTGATCAAAGCCCATCAGTGGCTGACTGGATCAAGTTCTGATCCACTGTGGCCAAAGGTCTTGCTCATCAGGGCCCATATCGTTGGGTTTTCTCTGTCTTATTGTAGGTCTTGACTTTACCATATAAAGCGCCTTGATTGTTTTTTTCTAAAACATCGCTCTGCGGATAGGTTTTAATTCCAGGGATGAGCTGACATTGTTTAATGTGTCCATTTCACTTTCATCCACATGGGAGGAAGTCCAATGCTCTTTAGGCCTCATGGTGTCATATTACTCCAATTTACTGTGGTAGTCTACTAGCATGAGGTCAGCCGATGTCTTTGTAGCTCCTGTTCTGCCTGCAGCCTGCTGGAGCAGAGATGCTGGGAACCCTGTGCAATGGGAGGAATTGTAGAAGTTCAGTTTCAGCATCACTCACACAAAAGCAGAAAGTCCAAGGAAACAGCTCCAGATTTCTCAGATAGCCAAGGAGTGACTACCTACTACTATAAGCTGTGTAATATAATAATGAGCAGAATGACATAATCAAATATGCAAAGGAGTAGGAGCCCTCCACTCCCACTCACACAAAAAAACAGCCCCATTCATCTACCCATCAATTTGTAAAAACCAGGAAGATTGAAAATAAGTAATATATGCACAATAATAATAAAATAAAGTGCTGGATTAGATTAAAAAGACACAAAAACCTGCTTTCTGATTGCTTGCTAGGTTGTTTGCTTTCTTAAAGGTGCTTTTCGCAGTGACCCTCTGCAGACGCTGACTGAAACTTTGACCACCAAGGGGCAGCATCTGTAACATATTATACTGGCCATTTCCCAGTACTCAAGAACACAAGTCCGTACTTGCATTCTTGCTATTCCATATTTAGTAGGTTCACACGGGAGTCCAGACTTCCCAAGAATGCAACAAAATCATTCTACGATTGGAACGGCAGTGTACTTGATGACATCACAACTCCAGAGTTTTTGCCGCCATCCACCCCCTTTTTTTAAAACTGTGATTAATATTTGCAATGGAAATTACACATGATATAAAAAAATTACATCCTGTCTACTAGGCTTCATACAGTTACACAGAATGCACGGGAACAAATAAAACACTGAAATAAACCAAACATTAGCATTAACAACCAATGAAAGACTTGGATGCAAAAATTGTGATTGGCTGTTTTGGTCCCCAATCAGCTTTCTAGCTACTCCATTCTGGAAACACTGTCCAAAATGTAGCTAAATCCAGTGGAGTGGTTTGGTTTAAACTAAACCATAATGGTCTTAAAAAATTATATATTTTAAAATAAAATAATTAAACATTCTAACCGAAAATGGGTTGAGCTACACTATGGACAGTGTTTCCAGAATGCAGTATCTAGCTAGCTGATTGGAGTCAATCACAATTTTTGCATCCAAGTCTGTGATTGGTTGGTTTTGTGGCACATTTATAAAGGTGTACAGGAAGAGTTGAGCTTGCAGGGAGCAGAGATGTTGAGAGCGGGAGCGACACAAAGCAGGTCCACAGATGTCTGCGGACCTGCAGCAATAAATTTTGTTCGCTCAAATTAAGCTTTTATTCACTCAAAATATTTTTTCCTCAAAATACAACATTTGTACTTGCAAAAATTATTTATGTGCGCTCACAATAGAGGCACAAAAATAACGCCATACCTGTCAGAAGTTCTCACCTGAAAATATCTTAAAAGTTTATTTTGTGTCAGACAGAGTCATATTTCAGACTTTTTAGCCACTCTCCTTTGCCATGTGGGTTTTGGATTAAATGCATTCTGGGACATTTGGCTGCACCAAGTCCACGCAAGTCACCACTGATGTATGCGTGATAGAATGGGCGGAGCTTGCTGTGTACTTTGAATTGGAACAGTACTTGTTCTGCGACTGATGAGATGTCGCAAGTCCACGAGAACGCAAGTACGCACAAATACACACAAGTACGCATGCTGAGAAATTCATTCTCTTTAGCCCCTCCCTCGCTTTACAGTGACTCGCCGCACCATCTTGTGGTTTAAAATGGTATTACATAAAAGCCGCAGTCCAGCTCCATATCCACTTCCACGCACGATCTGATATCGTCGTGTTGGTGTTGTTCCCAGATCATCATACTAAATGTTGTTCCAGGATCAACATTGCAAGTGACCAATCAGAATGTTGTGACGTCATACTTTTGGGACTTCGGGAAAAACCGCCGTAAAACAAAAAACTGTACTTACGCTGCGAGAAACCGCCTCTGTCCACCGATCAACGGACCCTGACCCTAATCCTAACCCTAACCCTTTAATAAACGCTAAGCAGAATTGATATTGTCCTTGCAACATTGGAATTTCATAAATGCAGGAATGGCTTGGCGCGCAAAAGAATAACGTCACAACAATGTGATTGGTCACTTGCAATGTTGAACCTGGAACAACATTTTCATGATGATCTGGGAACAACACCAACACGACGATATCAGATCATCCCACTTGCACAGTCATAATGAGCTATGTATCTAACAAGTAGTAAGGAAGGGACTGATGGGGGCTGCGGGTGGAGGTGGTGGGGGGAGGTGGACCTCGATGATCAGTGTGAGAACCAAGCTCAAGTCAAGGAGTGAAAACTTCAACTAACAATGGAAATGTAATATTTGACTGCATACAGTTTTTATCATGTTTATTGTGTTTACACTTGTTTCATAAACGGTGTTGGGGGCGGGTAGGATTAAAGAGGAGGAGAAAACGTCGATCCTCGTATTTTCACGCTGGACACTGGAGGGTGGAGCGGATGGTGCAGCTGCTTCCTCTGCAGACACATCATGTGAGCAGCTTCCTCCTCCTCTGCCTCAGCCCGGTTTCAGCTGCGCGGTCGTCACAGCGCAGGCGCAGTGACTCAGGCGCGTGGCTGAGAGACCTCCTCGGTGCTCGCTGCGCTCGTCAGAGGCTCAGCTGATGGCGCAGAGATGATGGCTGCATGGATCCTCCTGAGCTGTGCGTGGGGACAGGGCATGCGCGCGGAGGACTTCGCGATGGAGGAGCTGGCCACGGAGAAGGAGGCGGAGGAGAGCCACCGGCAGGACAGCTTTAACATGCTGACCTTCATCCTGCTGCTCACCCTCACCATCCTCACCATCTGGCTCTTCAAGCACCGGCGGGTCCGCTTCCTGCACGAGACCGGGCTGGCGATGATCTACGGTGAGCCTCGCCTTTACGCTTAACGGCACGCTCGCGCACGCCGACACCGCAGGCTTTGCGTGAATCGGTCAGAGGAGGACACGCGGCCGTGATTTTTAAGACGGTGCAGAGCCGCCGACGCGCGTGCGCGTTTCACATCGAGCTCCCGGTTCGGTGTCAGCGCGCTCCTGTGCGCGCACCTCTCTGACTGAGCGCAGATCAGCCGAGCAGCTGCTTCAAGAGTCCAAGTGACACCAGCCGGCAGTCACATCACACTCATCATACACACACACACACACACACACACACACACACCACTTATAACAACCCTGTTATAACCCTGCTGGCAGTAGAATATTATGTGTGTGTGTGTGTGTGTGTGTGTGTGTGTGTGTGTGTGTCTGTCTGTTTGTGGGCTGATTCGGAGCCTCAGCCCAGCCTGGCTCTTCTGCTGAGGCTGTCCTGCCTCAGCATACATGGAGAATGATGACATGAACAAAGATCATCAGATAATGTGCGAATGTCTCTGATCACCTGCAGTGATTAGTCAGGCCTGCTGGTGTACACATCTGCACGTTCCCAGTGATGGAGGCCGTCCGTCCAGCGTGTCACTCATTAACCACACATGTCCTCCGAAGAAGGCAGACTTTGATTTGTTTGGACCTAAAGCTCCAAGGCAAACATGGCTCTGGTGATTTTCCAAGTGTGGTGTCTGTGCTGCACAGGGTCAAAAACAGGAAACAGGCACCACACTCACAGCTGACGTTTGCTTCTTTAACACCGTTTCATGTTTCATTACTACTTATACATGCAGACCTCATGTACTAATATCTGTCAGCCATACTCTGCAGTTAATTAAGTGACGTTTAACTTCCAGTTAGGAGAACAAGTTCACACAGGAACCTCAGACCATTTAAAGCGTGCTGGAGGAAGCAGGTGACCCCGATTTAAAGTTATTGTGGGCTTAACTGACGCTGTGTTTAGTGTAACCTCACAGAAGCCGTGTTATTGGTCAGAAGATGTAATTAACACGGTCCAGATGTGCAGTTCAGGGACTCTGGTTAGCTGAGGTGAAGCTGAGCAGACAGCTACAGTTAACTGTGTTGCCATCCACCTGTCAGAGAGACTTTTACACAAAAACACACCCTGTGTAGCCTTGATTATCTAATGTTATCCATTATTTTTCTACTGATTCTAAGGTCTGGTTCAGGACATCTTGTTCAGACTTTCTGACCTAGAGACTTATTCTAACCATTATCAGTGTGTGTAAGCATGCTGCAAAATATCTCTCTGCACTCAACATGTACCTGCAATATTTCAAATCCAGACAATAACACGGAATGAAGCTCTCAACCTTTAAAATACGGAGCGCCAACTCGTTTATGAGCACATTTGCATCGTGTATAAAAAAAATGATTAAAACAACTTTAATCGTTTTCAACACAGGTCAAAGAGGCCACGCCCCTAAAAGACAAACTTGGGTTACCTACCTAGTTTATCAAAGTGAAGGTCAAGATAACCTTTATTATCTCCAAGGGGTGTTTGCTTTGTAGCCACCTGCATAAATAACACACATAACATATACACCCAAAACACAAACCACATAATACAATGTAAAAAATTAACAGCGGTAGGAACAAGTGAACCACGAGGCAAAGAACCTCCACCCTGAAGCCAATGAGACAGTCGGTGTTCCAGTCTGCTGGTACTAATCCCCCACGGTTAGACAGAAGCTTGAAGAAGCCCTGAGTGCTTTAACATGAGCATCTATGGGAAATGACGTTCCTCCACCTCCTCCACCCTCCGGCACTCCAACATAAGTACATAAACCTGAAAAACAGAGCTGATCCCAGATCAATTTACACTGCAGTGTATAAATAAAACTGAAGGGTTGTTGTGGACTCCACCGGTTAAACCTGTGATAGCGTAAGAAATGCTGCTGCAGCTTCATGCTGTTGACGATGAGACGCAGCCACGAGGATGTTTGTCCTGATTTAACTTCCTGCTGAAAATCGGCGAACAGAGAAAGTGAAACAGCAAGTGGTTTAATTCTATGTGTGTGTGTCTGTGTGTGTGACTGTGTCTGTGTGCGTGTGTGACTTTGTGTGTGTGTGTTTGTGTGCGCGTGTGTCTGTGTCCATGCGTCTGTGTGTTTTTGTGTGTGTGTCTGCGTGTGTGTGTCTGTGTCTGTGTCGCGTCCGGTGTGGCGTGGAGTTTGTAGAAAGGACCCAAAGGCGGCAGCTCTGGTGCAGGTGAGTATTTATTTACAGGAGTGGGTACAAACAGCAATGGTGGGTGAACATGAAACGGGAAAACCTAAACTGGGCAGAGCTAAGAAAACAAACCTGAACGAAGATGCAGGGAGGATGGAAGGAGAGACGCAGGGAGACCGTGGTAAACAACACAGAATGACGGAGGGGACTAACGCAGACGAACCAGCAACAAGGACGAGGTAACACACACTATAAATACACACGCCAGGAATCAGGGGAAGGGAAACAGGAGGGGAACACACCTGGAAGACATCACCGCTGACGAGGCAGGGGAAACGTAACAGAATACACTGACATAAGACACAGACCTTCACAATAAAACAGGAACTACATACATGTAATGACACAGACTAGGAAACGCAGACTTAACACAGGAGTAAATGGGCAGAACAGAATAACACTAAACAGAAGGAACAACAGAACCAAAATCACACTAATAGAAAACACAAAAACGCTGGGTCAAAGGACCCAGGATCATGACAGTCTGTGTGTCTGCGTGTGTGTGACTGTTTGTGTGTGTGTGTTTGTGTGTGTGTGTGTTCTTTAAAGTGGCCCCTTTGCTTCCTGGACATGAATCAGTATCTATGAAAACAGACTGATGGAAAATCAGGTCCAGCAGTCTGTGCCTGAGACCAGAAACAGAGACACGAGGTCCCCACTAACCTTTTGGTATTTCTGTTTGTTTCTCTCAGGTTTACTGGTTGGCGTGATTCTGCGTTATGGCATCCCAGCCAACAGCTATCACAACAAGACGCCAGCGAGCTGCTCGCTGAGGGAGGGACCCACCAGCACACTGCTGCTGAACGTCAGCGGGAAGTTCTTTGAGTACACGTTAAAAGGAGAGATCAACTCCCGCGAGATACACAACGTGGAGCAGAACGACATGCTGCGAAAGGTGAGGAAGGCAAGGAAGTACGCTGGCATCTCTCACATCCGCCCGCCAACTTCAAACTTTATGTCTTTTCCAGGTGACCTTTGACCCCGAGGTCTTCTTCAACATTCTGCTACCTCCCATCATTTTCCATGCGGGCTACAGTCTGAAGAAGGTAAGAGTCACCTGCTGTGTGTGGACGGGTGGGGCTGTGCGTGTGAGCAGAGGAACGGCGATGCTCTGACTGCTTCACCTGTCTCCATGTTTACATTTAAAGCATAGCAGGTGATGCTTTTACAGCAAGCTGTGATTAAACTTGTGATCTGTCTTTGAGGTCACATCTCACCTGATAACATAACGCACTCATAAATGATATCAAGGTTACGCCAGAATAAATAGGCGGAGCCACACGGACATCCACCAGCAGCTCAGGCGCTCCAGTCTGACCAATAACACTCCGGGGTGGGTCGCTAGGAGGCAAGTCTGATGAGAAATATCAGCCAATGAAATTGGAGTAAACCTGGCCATCTTTCCTGATCATCTAACCGACTTTTCCAAAAATCTTTAACGAACCCAGAAAAACCTGCAAGTAAACACACCTGCCTTCACCTGTACTGTGGTGCTGCTTTTGTGTGCTGTGCAGCTGAAGAGTGCGTGAGCAGCATTTTGTGCTTTTCTTGTGAAATTGTTTTTCATCCTGGATCTGCTGATTCAGCAGGAAACAGGAAACAGGAAGCAAGAAGAGCATTTTTGTCTGGCGTTGCTGTTTGGTTGATGTGTGAGTCAGGAGCGTTGGATGCAAACAGAATTGAGCGCTGACCTGTACTCACGTCCTTTAGAAACCTGACTCAGCACTTTGCCTTTGGCCTGCATAGAGGGCTGAGCGCGCTCCGTGCGGCAGCGAGCTGCAGAGGCCTTTGATTGGCTGCCTGGCTGGGTCAGTGTGAGGAAGAACCACATTTCTTCTTCTCTTTCTTCTTTTTGCTTCTTCCAGAGACACTTCTTCAGGAACCTGGGGTCCATCATCACCTACGCCTTCCTCGGCACCGCCGTCTCCTGTTTCGTTATCGGGTGAGTCAGAGCCAGGTGTGACATCACCTTCGGTTTGCTGCTGCGTGACTGACGTGTCATACCTGTTCCCTCCGCAGGAACCTGATGTACGGCGTGGTCAAGCTGATGCAGGCGGTGGGTCAGCTGACGGGGAAGTTTTACTACACTGACTGCCTTTTCTTTGGCGCCATCATCTCTGCCACGGACCCAGGCATGAACACGACCACAGGAAGGAGGACCGTGTGCACGAGTGTGAACGCAAGCAAGGTTTTCAGTGTTTTCTTTGTTTCTCTGCAGTGACGGTGCTGGCCATCTTTAATGAGCTGCACGCCGACGGGGATCTGTATGCACTGCTTTTCGGCGAGAGCGTCATGAACGACGCCGTGGCCATCGTGCTGTCCTCGTGAGTCCGCTCCTCGCTTTACCCACATTTACAGCAGGGGACCTTTGACCCCTGCGGTGAGCTGTGCTTTTAAAGACAACTGATGATGCGCGTCTGATTAACTGAGTAGATGACACAACAGACCAGCTGCTGACAGTCATGACTTCATAACATCTGCATCCTCAGCTGTGATCATAAACAGCTGAGGGAGGCGGGGCTCTGGCAGCAGGTGGGCATGCGTTATCCTCACTGCTCAGGAAGTAAACGTCTGTGCAGCTCTCAGCTGCTTATTTGCTTGTTAACACAGAAATAGGAAATGGGACACTGCCAGCATGCTGATCAGTAAACGTGACCACTTCCTGTCCCGCAGTCTGACTATTTTTTATTTAAAGAAACCTCTGACTGCACTCAGCGCTGCACTCAGATGTTTCCAGCTGTGGTTTCTAGTGACCACCTGTGGGGGCTGCAGGCAGTGCTCTGGCTCCCCCTGCTGGAAGAGCCCAAGTCACCTTTGACTCGTGTTTTTGTGTTTCAGGTCCATCGTGGCGTACCAGCCGGCCGGCGCCAACACGCACCAGTTTGATGCTTCGGCTTTTTTCAAGTCTGTCGGGGTTTTCCTCGGCATTTTCAGCGGCTCCTTCGTGATGGGCGCGGCCACGGGAGTGGTCACTGCTCTCATATCCTTTCAGAGAAGTCAGCGCCCACCACACGACCCCCCACTCCCACCCCCACCCAACTAAGTACAGCAGATATTCACATAAACCCGAAAAACACACGTGAACTCCTTTAAAAGCTGAACCCAGATGAGCGTCCAGTCTTAGCACTGATCCTGGTTCCTGTATCCAGCTGTGATCTATCAGCAGTTTAATATCTGTGTAAACTTTCGGGCTCACGTCAGCAGTTGGAACAGGTGTGAGCTCAGGTGAGAGCAATTGAACAGTCCCTTTTCCAGCTGTGATTTTTCTGGGTCAGATTATTTTCTAATAGTCAGATTTTAGCTCTCTGAGTGGAGGTCGTGGTTGTGAGGTGAACAAACATCTGTATAATAATCTGTGTTGTAATTGTATTGTAATAATCGTAATGTATAATAACACTGATCACACAAATTTAGGTCCTGAGAGAGAGGTCCTGAAGCAGGTTGTGAGGATGAGTGGGTGGGTTTTAAAGGTGGATGTCTGCTGAGAACCTTTGATGTAGTAATAAAGACGTGCGTGTCTTCAGTAAATATTGTAAGCTTACTATACAGGACAGATCATCTGACTGCAGGGGTGGGGCTACGTTCACATTTGCCAACTGGTGTCTCAGTCCCGTGTTTACACTCTTTGACCGGAACCTTACGTCACCAAGTTCACCAAGCTGCACTGCTTCCCGCTGCTGGAGACGGCCCTCTTCTTCCTTATGTCCTGGAGCACCTTCCTCCTCGCCGAGGCCTGCGGCTTCACAGGTGAGCTGACGTGTCACAAACATCAGACTGCCATTAATTTGACCATCACTGGGCGACCCGCTTCACATGCAGCACTTCGTCCTGTTCATAGATTTACGCTGTTCCGTTCCGCCCCACGTTTATCATCAGAATACATCAAAAAAAGGTTATTCATAGAGCGCTTATACAGGAAACAGTCAGCTGTAAGGACGTGCTACAGGCACACTGTCAAATCAGATCCAAAAAGCATCATCCACTGCTAACAAGCTAGGAAAAGTCACCTGAAAATGTAGAAGAACATTTTACAAGAATCAAAACTGCTCCATTTATTTCCATCCAAGAAAAAAAGAAATCTGCATCAGCACAACAACACACACACAGCCAGCTGAAATACACAATGCCAAATTTCAGCCATTCATCCTCTTCCTCTTATCCCAGAGGGGTACACCTGGCCTAGCCTGAGACAGACAAACACTCACACCTGTGGGCAATTTAGAATCACCAGTTAAAACCCCACTGACGGCATGTGTTGGACTGTGGCAGGAAGCCGGCGTAACCGGAGCGAACATGCAAACAGAAAGGCCCCGCCCACATAGTAGTGGGTGTGGAGTCCAACCTAGGACGTTCTTGCTGTGTGGCAACAGTGCTGACCACTGCACCACTGTCCTCCCACCTCAGCCATCAGATTATTTTGAATATCTGAATCCATTCTGACTCCTGACCACATCTGTGTGTATATGTGTGTGTGTGTGTTGTTCTGCAGGCGTCGTGGCCGTGCTGTTTTGTGGCATCACGCAGGCTCACTACACCTACAACAACCTCTCTGAAGAGTCCACAAAGCGCACCAAGCAGGTATGTGAACATGTGATTCCCCCCCCCCCAGCCATCTGGCGCCTGGGCCAGATGGTGCCTGCCCGATGAGCCGGCTGTGACCTTAATTTCCCCCCCTGACTGCTCAGTTCCATGCGGGGGGGTCAGTCTGAGGGACAGGATGAGATTAGCAGGAACACAGTTTGGATCAGGACATGGCGCTGCCATTGAAAAAGGGGCGGTGTCACGGAGCAGCAGGAAGGTTACTGCCTATTCAGACAGAGTCATTTTAGGGAACAAACGGCGCACACGCCCCTGGATCCCTCCCGGGAGGCCCGGTTCAATATAGATTTCTGTTTTTAACCTTTAAACTTGAACACAGGTTTTATTCTGTGTTTGTCTACGTTAGCTGACTCAAGCTGGAATCACGTCCTTTATATTTTTATTTTCTCTCACTTAGTTTGGATAGAGGACAGTATAGTTCAGTTTTTATTGTTATTTTAGATAAATAAAGTTTTATCACACCAGTAATAACCCTGAAGTGGACGACGAGATAAAATTCATACACAGAAGTGATAAACTGTTAAATCGTCTCACTAACACTACAAATGTAATGTTAGAAGTTTCTTCAGATAAGCAGCTGAACTGAGATTAACTAAACATTTCTCAGTTGGTCTCCAGTTACTGCAAAGAGTGGATCATTATAGCAATTCATCATTAAATGTAACATTAGCTGTTATGCTAACCTAAAAGCATGATGAGGCTCATCCTGTTTACTGTGTAACCATTCACATATTTTATGATTCTAAATGATGATGAATATTTTTAAACTGCAGCTTTTTGAGGTTCTTCATTTCCTGGCTGAGAACTTCATCTTCTCCTACATGGGCTTGGCTCTATTCACCTTCCAGAATCACATTTTCAGCCCCATCTTCATCATTGGAGCCTTTGTATCCTTTCTGAGCTTCTCTCATTGTCAGAGTAGCACCTGCAGCACTGAGAAAACTACCTGCTGCGTCCTCATTTCCCCTTTTTTCACATATTGGTCACGCTTGTGTGTTTCAGATCATCCAACTAATGTTAATATTAGACAAAGACAGTTTGGTCAGTTTTTAAAAGATGATTTCAATTTTCAAGGGAAAAAAGGTTATGTAAACCTACCTGCCCTGTGTGGAAAACTAACTGCCCCTAAACCTGATAACTGGTTGTTGCACCATCTTATCTTTTGTGGATCTTTCACGTGACTGTAGAGGAACATTAGCCCACTCTTCTTTGCAGAAATGCTTTAATTCAAGCACATTGGAGGGTTTTTTCAGCATGAACGCCTGTTTAAGGTCACGCTGAAGCAGCTCAGTCTGATTTAAGTCCAGACTTTGACTCGGACACTCCAAAACATCATTCATTTGTTGTTTGAGCCAATCAGAGATGGGCTTGCTGCTGTGTTTGGATCATGGTCCTGCTGCCTGAGTGGCCTTGAGCTTCAGGACATAAAGTGATGGCTGGACATCCTCCTTCAGGGTTTTCTGGTATGGAGCAGAATTCATGGTTCCCTCAGTTACAGCGAGTCGTCCTGAAGTAGCAGAGCAGCCCAGATCATCACACTACCACCCTCGTATCTGCCTGCTGCTGGGATGTTCTCTTTATGAAACGCTGTTAGTCTGATGCAGATGTAACAGGACTCAAACCTTCCAGAAAGTTCAGCTTCTGTCTCATCAGTCAGAAGATTTTCCCACAGGTCTCTGGGATCATCCAGATGTTTGTTTGCAGATGTGAGACGAGCCTTTGTGATCTTCTTGGTCAGCAGTGGTGTTCTCCTTGGACTCTCACATGGAGGCCGTTTTTGCACCGTCTCTTTCTTATGGTTGAGTCATGACCTCTGACCTTGTTGTTCTGGTTCTTCTGTGACCTCCTGGGTGAATTTTGGTAGGCCTGTCACTCCTGTGAAGGTTCAGCACTGTTCCCAGTTTCTCCATAGTCACTGACCTCCAGTGATAGAGGTCAGTGACTTTGTTTCTCGGCTGTTTCTTTACATCTTTTAGCCTGCTTCACTTTGTCAGACAGCTTCTATTTTGTGATTCAGCAGCTTTGATAGTGATCAGGCCTGGGTGTGGCAGTGACACTGAACAGATCTCATATCTTTGTCTAGTATTAAAGTTTATTTGATTATCTGAAACATGTACGTGAAAAACTAAGAAACCGGGAAGGGCAGTAGATGGAGCTCAGTACACTCTAGGCTAATTTTTCCCTTTTGATATTTCTGTGTGTGACCTCACATATACCACAAACATCCTTTCTTTCCAGCATTAAAACTTCTTAACCAGCCTGTCAGATTGCCATTTTCATTGGAAGAGCTCTGAACATCTACCCGCTCTCCTTTCTTCTCAACCTCGGTCGAAGGCACAAGATCAAAGGAAACTTCCAGCACATGATGATGTTTGCAGGTATGAGGAGTGCTTCCTGTCTTTGTAGTTCTAGCTCATCGTATCGGGCTGGGTGGTTTCAGGATCTCTCTCTGCAGGTTTGCGTGGGGCGATGGCGTTCGCCTTGGCCATACGCGACACAGCTACGTACGCCCGTCAGATGATGTTCACCACTACACTGCTCATCGTCTTCTTCACCGTGTGGGTGTTTGGAGGTGGAACCACACCCATGCTGTCCTGGCTGCATATCAGGTTAGAAAATCAAAGTGCTGCACTGCCTTCATGTTGTGTTTGGACCCAATTAAGTCCTCGCCTGTGAATAATAACAGAAAATGTTAAATATTCGAAGAAAAGAAAAGACATGACCTGACCTGCTGAGGTCACCTGAAGCAAGGTGTGAGTGGTGGTTGAAACACCTGGGAAGAATCACAGAGTGGACTGTGACAGTTGGTGTCATAGGCTACCACTTTTGGTCAATGATGGCCGTTTACAGTGGACATAGATGGGCTCTTTACTCCTCTTTCAGACCATCTGTGTCCTCTGTCCAAAAACATTGATGTCTTCGGCGAGTGGCCTTTGACCTTTGGTGCAGATGTGCACCTGAATGTTGTGTTGTGCCATGTGTTTGTGGAGTGGCTGTTTGGTTCGTCCTGATGATTACTGTGGCCCAGCCCATTGTAACACGCTGTAACTGTGTGTGTGTGTGTGAGAGAGGATGAAGTGTCTCTCTTTTATATATGCCTAAGTTTTGTTGTTTAGCAGTGTGTTTCATTTTGTATTTTTATTTATTTTATTTCTAAGATAAAACTGCAAAATTTCAGAGACGAAAACATAAATTTAGGACTGTGTGTGAATTTTATAGGTAGAATATCTGCACATTTAATCACGTTTTCCCAGTTTAAGGAACCATGATGTTTCCAAGGCATGTAAGAGTCTTTGTATGCAGTGGTGAACATCATGGCACTGATGTACATGACTGAGACCTCCGTCATTAAATTGTTGCAAATTTGACTCTATTCGCATTTTTTAATTTGTGTTTTTAATGCAAGTTGTAATTAGTTGTTAGTTAGATAAGTTATCTATTATTATAATACCTAAATTGTATGATTATACCGCCTCTCCATCCTATGACTACATCCTTAATGTGGTTTGTAAACATGTGAATGTGGGCGTAAAAGAAGAAATTATTAATCTGGACGTTTTCAGTGGGAGAAACTAGCCCACTGAAAACATCCAGATGAACAGAATCAACCTGGCATTTCCTTACCTGGATGATTGAGCATGAATCAAGACAAATTATTAATCAAAGTATTAAATATTCATGTTGAAGTACTGACTGTGTGTCAGAGGTCTTAGGAGGGCTGCACAGTAGACACCACAGCGTCCAGGAGATGGAGCCAGAGCTACTCTGCTGCTTTCCCTCCACCTCCCAGAGGGGGCGCTGCTGCTCCTCTGAAGGAGCTCAGCTTCAGGATGTTAACCTGAGGTCACCCAGGTCTGACTCCCGAGTACTGGGACTCTACCAGCACTCATGTGCTGCGTGAGTGTGTGTGTGTGTGTTTTTACAGTTTTTCTTGAATGCTGCATGACAGCAAACACATAGGACTGAACAGAGGCACTTGTGGTCAAAGTGACACATTTTATTTGCAAAAGGCTCTAACTGTGCCAAAACATTTAAAATGTGAAACAAAAGAAAATTTTTCTTTCAAACAACAACTTGTGGACAAGTGTATGAGCTCATCCAATCAATCATTACACAATGGACAACAAAATACAAAACACAGCACTCAATGCGAGTCAATGTAGCCCGTTACACCGCCTTCATGGAGGTGCCGTGTGTTATCTTATCTACACAGGCTGTGTCAAATTTGCCTTCGTGCAGTGAGTTGGATCCAGAATCAGAAATGCTTTGATGCAAATTTTATGGAATTGTCACGGTTAGCACTGGCAGACCGTGGGGATGTGGGGAATGAGGACCCAAATGCAGGACTCTGGTGATGATGACAGTGCGTTTTATTTACAGTGCAGACAATAAAGATAACCAATAAATCCCTGTGTGTTCCCGACTCCCGTTCCGTGTTTCCTCTTCGTGCCTGTAATACGTGTCTCCACTACCTGTGTACCATCCAACCGCTGCTTCCTTGTTCCCACAAATCCTCCTGAGGAAACACACACAAAGGCAGCCTTTAGAATACTCCACAACCTGCAGACTGATTGCTAAGTGTCAAACAGGTGCTTGACTGCTTCACTATATGCTTCACTGAGCTCATACTGATCTGGGTAGTTTTTAGTAGCTAGGAAGAGGTGATTTCTGTTTGGTTACCATAGCTACAACAGTGGGTTTTGACTGCTTGAATGACATCTGTTTTAACTGTTTTGAAAAAGGGTGGGGAAAATGTGTCAATCCAACGAGAAAGGGTTAACACATTTGCAAGTTGTCTTCTGCTCTGCTAATATAGTGACGATGAAAACTGAGTGGATCCCAGTTTCTTTAGGCAGGTCAAAGCAATCAAGAAAAAATGTAACATGTGTGCTGTGTGTGTGTGTTTGTGTGTACCAAAGTTTAGGTTGCTTTATGCGGCCCAAAAGTTGGAATGCCACTATATTTGTGGGGACCAACAGCCCTTATGGGGACATTTTGAAGGCATTTTTTAGATTAAAAATGTGGTTTTAGTGACAGGCTTACAGTTAGATTATAGTTAGGTTTAGGCTCGGGGTTAGGGTTAAGTATTTATTGTGATGGGTGGGGTTAGGGTAAGCAGCTAGGGAAAGCATTATATCAGGTAGATGTGCCCACAAAGATATGAAAACACGACTGTGTGTGTGTGTGTGTGTTTGTGTATTTAATATGTGTGCTGTGTCTTAGTGCGGAGCTGGAAGTATTATGTTGGAAGTTTAGAGCACTGCCAGATTCTACCCCTTTCACCCTGTGAACTTGTTGCCATGGTAACGGTAACCGGCTGTGCTGCTCTGTGCTCTCAGCATCCTTCGCTGCAGTGATGTGTGTGTGTGTAAATTTATGCTTTGCTTCTTGGTGGTGGGGTTAAAAACAGGCCTTAGACGGTGTTCCTCCCTCTGTGCTCGACGTCACCGATGACTGTGGCGGTGCAGATCATTAACAGCGACACGGTGAGACCTGATGGAGTGTTGGTCCTGATGTTCTGGAAGCAGGGAGCCTATCACAGAGTGGCATCACTAATCTGTGACCTCAGTGGGACAGTTCCAGGTGCTGGTTTCAGGTTTTAAGAGAATGAGCATTTAAAGTCATGAAGCTGCTGCTCTGTGTTTGATGCTGAAAGTAGAGGTAAAGCTGGCAGAGGGGCGGAGTTTACAGTAAGAAATTAGACGTTATCGGACAAACACAAGCAGAGGATCAGAGAGAAAAACAGAAGCACAAACAGCGGATGTGAGGCCTTTACATCACAGACTTTTAGCTTTAGGAGGAAAGCTTGTGTTTTCAGGTTTATGAAGTCAGTCTCTGAGTAAAACATAGGACAGGAGCTGTTCTGGTCTGATGTAGGATTCAGCAGTCCTGGCTCCTGATGTTGCTTTCATGATGCTTTTAAAACCAGATGTTCTCGGCTGGTCAAAGCTCTGGAGAGCAGGTGGGCTGGTCCAGCGGCCGGACTCTACTCCTCTGAAGCCGTGCTGCTGGAATGGATGCAGTCTGCAGTTTAGCATCATCCCGGTCAAACTCAACAGCCTTCCTGAAAAAAACATTTGTATGGAGCAGATGTTGCTCTAACACCTGTTTGTACCTTTCAGCACTGATGGAGCCTTTCCAGATGTGCCAGCTGTCAGCTCCATAGGCATTGATGTCTTACAGTTCCAGCTGGGTTTGTAAAAATCAGACACAGGTGGAAACAAGCAGCGAATCAGGAGGCAGGAAGTCAATCCATAGCAGACAGGGAACAAAGACAAAGGCACTAACACGCAGACGAGACAGACGCCAACATTAGAAACATGAGGAATAATATAAAAGCCCAGAAATACTTTACAACAAACTGAGCAAAACATTTCAAACTGAGACACAGAAATGTTGTAATAAAGCTCAGGCTCAACAGCTAACACCGTTGTTTCTGAGGCTGGGAGTTTCTCTGGTTGTCAGTGGTGCCAGTTTCCTGTTTAAATAAAAGTTTTAAAGTGCGACTGCATCCAAACGTGCTCTGTGAGTGAACAAGTGACACAGAGACAGTCCCGGTAATGCTCGGACTAAGACACGGTATTTAAATGTGCTCTGTGCTGGAGCTTCAGACTCCAAACCAAACCAAAATGCTGAAACATGTTCAAACTGATGCTGAAAGAAGAGGAAGTGGAGGTCAAAATAGATACCATCAAAAACACGCTGACTGACGTGGGAAAGCAGCTGCTGGAAGAAACGTCAGCGTCTCGAAGAGGAACATGAAGTTGGAGCTTTCACTTCTCTGTCGCACCAGCTGGCAGGCGAGGCTCTAATAATCCTCTGAGAGCTGCAAGCGGCTTGCTTAGTCAAAATGAAAATGAAATGGTGGCAAAGCAGAAATGTTTCCTGTGATTGCAGCTGAAGCTTCTGTATGGTATGGAGACCACACTGAAACGATAATGATGATTATTGTCAGGGATCAGATTTACACATTAATGTGTATGTAGCTGAGTGCAGCGTGCATTGTGAATGCGCTGAATCTGCCTGTGTGGGTGTGAAGACTGAGTCATGTCGGGTACAGGCTGACATCACAGATGACCGTGCTGTTGCGAGGTGAGAGCGGTTGCCCTGAGATCAGAGCAGATGTGGATCTGTAGTTTCATGATTGTTTAATGGATTTTTGTTCCAGAGTCGGGGGCGTGACTGTCTGCAGTCCCGCAGTAATGATGTGACGGGTTCAAAGGTCAGTGTCACTGTCTGTGAAACTCGGTCCTTACAGGTGTGACAGTAATGATCACAGCAATGCAGAAAGGGGGCGGAGTCTGCATATGTTGGGACAGTGAGTGGCGTTGTCTAAGTGTGGTTACGTCAGAGGCGATTCTTTCCCGCACTCTTCACTTCTGTTTTTCATCAATTACGGGGAAGAGAAATAGAAATATCCCCCAGAGACCGGCCTGCTTTCACTTCTGATCACAGGCGCTATGAATAACAGCTAAACAGAAAAAGAAGTATTAATTCATTTTAATATTTAATAATAAAAAGTTAAATATCAGAGGTAGCTGATAACAGCTTATCTACCAGAGGTCCTATGTGATTTCACAGTGTTTTATGGAATATTACACACAGTACAGTCTGGGTGCAGCAGGAAAGCAGCCTGTCACTGAAGGACCTACCCAGTGATGCCCCAGAACTAAAACCCAGAGGAATCTGTGGACCATCAGCGATGTGATAAAAAGCAGCATTAGCTATAAAGCACCTGTTACACTGCAAAACAGGTCAAAACCCGAGGCCAAGAACACATTACCGTCATCTGATTGGCCGGTCAGCCATTTTATTTATTTATTTTCTTCAGGGGAAGTTAATTGGTTCCGAGTGAGAGTGTAGTACTGTGTTCCACTACATTAAAAGGGTGCTGTTTCACTCAGTGATATGAGCGTTAGTGTTGGTTCAGCTTGTTTTTCCACCCCACACAAACATTTTTAACCCTCAGAGCTAATTTATCGTCATATGAAAGATGGGGGAGATGTTTCAAAAAGGGAATATCGTTACACTAAGGAACACAAATAACATCCTAAAATGTTTGTGTGGCGAGTGGAGCCACTGCTCAGGTGATTTCAGGTGTTTGAACAGGAGAAGGACCAGGGCTGACCCAGCGCCCGCTGCAGAGAGGACATCGCTCAGCCTCCTGGGGAGAGAGGTTTTAATGTTTCATTTGAAAAGATGTCTTTGAAAAATAAGACCAGACTTAGTAACCTGGTTAAAGTGGCTGGTCAGATTTCAGGGAGGTCTCAGGTCCAGCTTGTGGACTTCTATAACAGGCAGGTGCTGAGGAAGGCAGCCTCTGTCATGTTGTGTTCAGATGACTCTCTCTTTACTGATTTTCAACTGCTTCCATCAGGTTGTTGGTATAAAGAGCCAGCGGTAAAGACAAAGAGACATAGATTGTCTTTTGTACCTAGTACTATTATCATGGTTAATAACACTAAACCATAAGGGTTGTTGCCATTGCACACTGCACTTTTTTTGGATGATAAAATTTAGGTTGTTTTCTCTGGGCTTATTTTTGTGGGTGTGTGTTGTGATTCTTTGTTTTTATATCTCTGTATGGACATACTGCAAATCAATTTCCCATTGGGGACAATAAAATTACCATTGAACCATTGAACCATGCCCCCCGAGACCTGGATAAGCAGCAAAGGATGGATGGATATATATATATATATAAACAGATAATTATGCAGCGCCCAGTTTGAGACATTTAGTCATTTATTAACCGCACAGATAAACAGCATTGTGATGATTGTTAACTATTTCTTTGTCCTTTTGTGTTTCAGAGTCGATGTTGATCCGGACCAAGACCTGCAGCCGTCTGCAGACAGCTTCCAGGTCCTGCAGGGGGTAAGCACCACTCACACATGCTTCTGTGCAGTTATTAGAGTTATTGGTTATCAGTGAGAGTCATTTCCTTCCAAACCAATGAGCTTATTCACAGCTCACAATGAACTATGAATGATTATTTTCATATATAAGTGACTATGATGTAAAACCTCAGACCTCTGGAACCAGAAACATCATCAAATATACATAGATTTTTTTTTAAATTGATTCATTAATAAAAATTAAATAGTTTTTCTGGTTCACTGATGTGAGAAAATATTTTTACATGTGTCAGTTGTCATGGAGTCTGTCTGTCTCTGCAGAGATTACCAATAAATATGATTATTCATTGATTATTCATGATATTTAACTCACATTCTGTTTGTATTAAAAAAAAAAGCCTGCTCATTCAGCCTGGCTGGGTGAATTAGAAGGTGAAGCATTTTATCTTGATAGGCTGTTCTTCCCGTGAGTATAAAGCTGTGTTATCTGTGTGTGTTTGTCCAGGACGGGCCTCAGGCTGAAGGACAAAGTAAAACCAAGCAGGAGAGCGCGTGGCTCTTCAGACTGTGGTACACGTTCGATCACAAGTATCCTTTCAGAGCTCTGTGGTCTCATCCAGGATGGTTCTGTCCTGTGTCCAAAGAATCGCCTCGGTTAACAAGCCCATAAAATGTGGTCACCTGCTTGCTAACAGACTGCAGTAAAGGTGTTTAGCTCCTCGTGCACCTGGTCCCTCCCTGCTTCTCCCCTCTGCTGAGCGACGGTTTCCTCGGTGACTGACTGTGTTTTCCAGTTAACCCCCGCAGTGGCTTTGTCTATGAGATTAATGGGCAGCCTGCCCCTCCCTGCAGCGTCCACAGCGGCCTTTTCCCAGAGTGTGACAGTCTCATTACAAATCATAGAGGAGCTGCTGGTTCTCTTAGCTCTCTGTTATTATTCTGCCAGAACTCATCAGCTGAAAGTTTAGTTTTATGTGCAACTGGTTTAAAACTGTCAGTCACTGGAGATGACCCTAACCTTAAACTATCAGGTTTATACATTTTTTATTTTTGACTTCCTCTAAAACTTTGAGTCAGGTGTTAGAGCTTAATTCTCGCTGTTAGGGTTAAAATGAGTCTGTCATTAACTCAGGAGCCTCATTACTTCATTTTGTGAAGTGTAGGCGAGGCACCTCACAGTGTGGACTAGCATAAATACCTGAGAGAATTCATTCAGAGATTAAAAATATCATTGATGAGCTAAAGTCGCCAGAAGTATTGATAAGCAGAATGGTTTGATGGATAGGTGGACGGATGGATGCATGGGTGTATGGATGGATTGACAGGTGGGTGAAACATTACCATTTAAAGTGTTTAAGACTCAGTCAGCTGGTTGTCCTTAATAACCCTTCAGTTACCTGAAGCCCATTCTGACCCACAGTGGTCCGCCTCTCACCTCCACCCTGCCCAGCTACTGCGGGCCGCTGGCGAGCTGTCTGACCACCCCCCGGGCGTACGAGGTGAGTGTCCACATGCACACTAACACAGCAAACTCACAGTGAGCAGTGAGTCTGTATGAAGTGTAGAAGCCTAACACCTCTGAGGGTGGTGCAGAGAGCCCTCTAACATAAAAAAAACAGAAGGAAAATATGATTTCATAACCGAGAACAAGCTCAAGGTCAGTGGTGGGCATGCCAGTTCTGGCATTCTATGGCAAATGTCAGTCAGGTCCACACTGCCGTACAGTGAGCGCACTAGAAGGCACCGTGGACCTGACTGACATATGCCACCCTCATGAAGCTTGTGTTTGATTGTTTCATCAGAGACGTGGTGTGACCAGCTGGAGGTCTTTTTGTAGCTATTCCAGTGCTCGCCCTCTTCCGTGTACAGAGGAGCAGAACCCATCAGCAGATCTGCTGATAGGTTAAGGCCTTCTACGGCCCTGTCCAGCTCTCCTCCATGTTCCTGAGACTGTGCTGGGAGACGCAGCAAACCTGCTGGCAGTGGCACATATTAATGTGCCACGCTGGAGGAGTTGAACTACCTGTGCAGCCTGTGTAGGGTCCAGGTGTTACCTCATGCTACCAGCAGAGACACTGACCCTAGTCAAATGCAAGACTAGTGAAATACAGTCATAAAAGATGGGGAGGGGAAAATGAAAACCATTCCTGGTTTGGGATTGTTGCCCCTCTATTGCACCCCCCTCTGATCCTCACCTGATCAGATCAATATCCAGGAGTTTAACTGACTTGATGCTGCACTCTGATTAAAAAGTGCTCCTTTAATTTGTTAAGTGTATTAAAAGAATTCTACAAATAATTATTAATAAAGTACATGATGATGCCAGCATTATTTTCATCTGTTCACGGACTGTTCCAGCATCTCTGTCACTTCTTTTTATTTGCAGTTTGTTTGAGTGTCTGCCTTTATTTTAGTTGAGTCAGCATATTTCCCAAAGACAAACCGAAAACGATCAGCAGACATATATACCCCCCACCCCACCCCACACGGTTATATACACTACTGTGAATATTTCTGGACTACATTTATTTTTTCACAGGAGTGGGAGTAAAACTGATTCTGTGTCTTCAGCCCTGAAGACATTCATGAAGTTGAAATGCTGGAAAAATCATGTAGACTTGTTCAAAAACCCACTATTTTGTTCTTCCAGGACCTCTCAGGACCTGTAACTCTGAAAATATTTACAGCATGACATTACAGAAAAATCAGCTGATTGTGGTGTTGTGTGTGTGTGTGTGCGTTTCAGCACAGATAAACTTCTTTAGGAGATGTTTTTCCACAGGAAGTGATTCCCGAGCCGTTCTGGGACACAGTGAGTGGTTAGGAGTCATTTTCTCTCGTCCTTTGTGCTCAGTGGGGAGCCGGCTCCTCAAGAAGGCTTCCTGTGAATACTGAAGCTCTCAGAGCCTGCCAGCCAGTGCACAAAGAGCCGAGGCCTTCAGCGGCAGAGTAACTGGACGGTGGAAAAGCCTTTTGGCATTCAGCAAGCACAAAGGGCCTTTTCAGCTCCGCCTCAATGATGAGCGCTGTAATGAAAGATATTTCAGCCACACAAGCAGCCATTGAAGGCACGGTCACACTTGGATGCACTCTGGCAAATTCTTCTTTTCATTTTCTGAGAGATTCCTGCTCAAAGAGGAGTTCAGCCCTCAGAGCTGGCTCGCATTTAGAGATCTGAACTGTAATTCGACTGTTTCTCGTTTCATTTATTTATCTGAATGTGCCTCCTATCCCGAGTCTGGTCACAGAAACGCTTCCCCTCCCAGTTTGTTGCTGCTGTTTGCCAGCGAGCGGCTGGCTGCCAGGCTCATGTAATCAGGCCCATCCAGGCCTCGGTGTAGGCACAGGAGTTTAAATAAAGCTCCTTGTCTGCTTTCTCCTCCGCTTATCAATTTTATAAAACACAGAGGGGAATGAAACACATGAAATGCAATGGTTCAAAATGTAATTCAGAACAACAGATCTCTCACTGTCTGTAAAGGAGCTAAATGCAGCGAAAGCATCAATGCTAACCCTAACCCTCCTGACGAACACTTTCATTTCAAAAGTGGCTCACAAGTACGTAGTTCACATATTGCTCGTGTTCTCAGAGGAAGTTAACAGGAAGTGAAGTGGTTTAGTTTCACAACTAAAAAATAAAGCTTTGCTTGGTTCGGCAGGATTGCTGCTGCAGAGAAAGCGTTATGTAATTCTCTTGGATCCCTCTGTGAGAGTAATTCCCGCACTGATCCCGAGTTAACTCATCCCGTCCTCCCCTGGGGGCCCCTGGCCAAATATTGATCCGCCAATCAGTTCTAGCTTTGGGAACCTCGTGTTTAGTCCAGACGTGGACTTGAGCGCCGTGCAACATGTGATTTGGAGCTTTAGATGCTACAGAAAGCTGACCCAAATGTTTCAGCGATATCAGTGAGCTCATTGATGTTTCACAGAGAAATCCTGTTTTCATGGCTCCGTGTGCGTCTCAGACCTTTGAAAATTCATGTCATCGAAGTACCCGAAAACTGTCACAAAGACGAATTACCAACAAAATTCACTCGAATAAAAACATACGTGTACTTTCAGTTGTCCGGCCTGGAAAGTCTGAGAAGCAGGAGCAGATGTGTGATTTCTCTCTGATTAGAGGCAGCTCAGAGAAGCAGGGCGACAGTTGGAGGTTAATCCAGCCTAAATCTGCCCCTCCCCCGTGTAGATCCACTGTGTCCTCTGTGAGCCCTTGCACTCATGTCAGCGTGCTCGTGTGGTCATGTGTGTTCTCGCCACATGCGTCCCACATCTGTTCTCGTGCAGTCCCGTTCCTCCCCTTCATGTTCTGCTCTGGCTTTGTTTTCAGAACCATGAGCAGCTGAGAGACCCGGACTCTGACCTGATCCGCGGCGACGCAGACTTGACCTTCACCTTTGGGGACACCGCCATCACCGCCAACGGGGCGTCTGGCAGCGGAGCGGACGCTGCCGGGGGTCGGGCTGGAGCGCGAATGGGAAAAGGAGCGGCAGCACGTCAGAGGAGGCGCTGGAGCGTGAGCTGGACTCCCGCGAGCAGGAGCTGCTGAGCCGAGGAACGCGCCTTGTATTCCCAATCGAGGACCACATCTGACCCCACCCGTCCCCCCATCCGCACCCACCCCATGACCATCTCGCCCTCAGCTTTCTCCACATGCAGACGGGGGGACCTCCAGAGTGACTCTAAGCTTCCTTTGGGATCACAACACCTCAGCTGGACAAAGTTTAAAAGTCTATCTGACTCATTCTGTCATGTGACCCTGTCATGTAGACGGGCATCGCTGCACTCGCCTCTGTCTGAATACTCCTCTTCCTCCTTGCTCCACACAGCGTCTGGGTGTCTGCTCTGGACGAATACGCAGTTAAAGAACTTTGTATTTCATTATGTCGCCAAAGGAAATGCTGATTTTTCAAAACAGACGTGCAGTGTGCAGTCAGACTGCGGAGCTTCAACTTTTGTACGAGGATCAGAAGCAGCGCAGCAGATGAGAAATGCTTTCACTGATGATATGCATGCAAAGATGGATGATTCTCCCAACATCCAGCAGGCTCTCGGTGACCTCTGGATGGATCCCCAGTGAGCAGGAGGTGTTGAGAGGTTTTACTGACTGCAAAGAGCGGGCCCCTTCCATCGTAACTGCCCCTTAATGCTGCAGAGCTCCCTCCTCTGTGTTCTCCTCCCTCTCTTTCCCCACGCACGTTTGGCAAAGCTGACTCGTCCTCAGCAGTCAGTCGAAGAGAGCGGGCGGAGCTCGGTCACTCGCAGGCTTGTGCACAGAGATGATTTTAGAAGCAGATCTCACAGAGCGACCCTCTGCAGGCTCACACATGAGCCTGGCGAGCAGCACACACTTGCGTCAGCTGTGTGTGCAGGTAAACAGGCTTGTGTGCGTCTGCTGTGCAGCCTCCGTTCTCATTCGAAACACAAGGTTCACTTATTATTTTTCCCTCTGGACTCATTGTCAGGAGTGACATCACACTTCTGTTTTGGAAACATGCTGCCGTGCATGATTTCTATAAAGTTCACTCTGTGTGTTTGTGTATGTGTGTGTCTGAGCAGAGAATCAGATGTGGAATGGTGTTTGTGTGGGCAATTGTAGAAGCGTTCAGTGTCTCACAACAGACTGTGCAGGTGGAAGTAAGAGTGCAGATGCCGGTGATGCCACATAAAGGCTGTCTTCACGTTTTATCCTCACAGCAGGAAATGAGCAGAGTGTTAAAGCTGAAAGTTGAAGCCTGCTCAGCTCGTACTGGAGCAATTCAAACTTTGGAATAAAAATGTGAAGAAGGTTTCAGTGAGGGAGGAAGTGATGATGTCATCTTTTTGTGAAAACCAAAGGTGTGCACATTAAAACAAAGGAGATCAGCTGACTCTGCATGTAGGTGATACTGCAGACTTCACTCATCTCTAGTGCCGGGAACCCAAGTGCTGACTACTTTGAAAACAGGAAGCTGCACTTGTGTTTGGAGGTAGGTAGGTGATGGGAACCCTGCTCAACTTCTTCTTTGGGGGCGGTGGATTTGTGCTGTGAAGCTTCCCCCAGCTCCACTGATCTGTTTCACACCAGATTAAAGCTTTTAGCGCTCTACACAGGACACCACGCTGTGGGTTTCCTCCGGTCTGATTGAGTCATTATTGACTGCATGATGATTTTATTGCACGGCAGCACGACGACTGCAGAATTTTGCATATTTCCTGTCTAAGACAAGCATTTCACTGCAGTCTGATAAAGGGACATGTGCTGACCAGGAGCTGCACTGAGCTACAGGCTGTCACTTTTTCAGACAGCTGAACCACAGCTGTTTAAAATTCACTGCGCTCACGCCTCCCACTGTGGCTGCTGCGCTGGTGTGTGCATGCACAGTAGCAGGTGTAAAAAGCACAGCTGCCAGCTGAGTGCGAGGCTTTCAGGTGCACAGCAGGAAACAAGCGTGCTTCTGTAAGCCAAGCTCTGCAGCGACAGTCACTGATGCTGGTGTGAGACTGTGTGAGGTGAGCTCATGGGGGAGCCATGTTCCCTCTGTCATGTGAAAGGTAAAACGTGCTGCTCTGCGCGAGTCCTGAAGGCAGTTGGCGTGTTCGGCGCCCTCTCTGCGAGGACGTGGGAGCACTTTGTGATGTCAGCAGAAGCGTCGGCAAGCAGGACCGTCTCTGACCTTCCCGTGCGAGCAGGAGTATCTGAGAAATGTGACGTGTAGCCCGACTGCCAATATGTGCAACTGTTGTATTTAGTAGCCGCTCTGCAGCCCGGCTGCATCCACTGTGGTCTGCATGTCAACATGTTAATAAAATCTTAAGTTCTTACCCAGCTCTGCCTCATTTTGTGGTGTGTTTACAAAGCCACTCGCACTCTATGTTTGTGGCTGTGTGTCTGTGTGTTAGCAGATTGGGAGGCGGAAGAATGGTGTATTTTTGAACACGCAGATATTTTCAGACATTCAAAATCAAAATTCGGTGTCAGGGAAATGAAAAAGAGTACACACTGTCTGATCTGTGATGTGATTAAAACACTGATGACATGTTTTCACGATGGTCTCAAAAGAAAAAAAAAAGATTCACTTCCTGTGAGATCCAAGTGTAAAGTCTGATGACCTGTCCAGTTTATGAGTTAAATATTTCATGAGATCATATTGAGTCCTGTTGTATTATTAACCCGAGTGCATCAGAGTGATGCAGCTTATTCTGAGTCGCAGTAATCATTTAAGGGGGATGTGGTCTGCTTACTTGTCATCTCAGCTCTGGACCCACAACAGGATGTTCATTTTGGAACACCCACACAGGCCACCTGCACTTTTTTTGTAATCGCGGCTGTAAAAAGACTAAATCATTTGCATCTTTCAGGATTGATTTGGATCTTCTCAGTAATGTGAAGCTCACGTGCTAACAGAGCTAATCCCTTTTTTCCAGCTTCAGTACCTTATGCTACCGTGATACACCGAATATTCCTGTCCTTATATGCTCATTTCATGCTTCTGTTAGTGATGGGGACTCAATCAGGAAGCCCTCGTAAACTGGGAGGAGCTAAACGAGCTTGCTTCAGACAGAGAGTGACCTGAGGCCTGGTATCAGATAAAGAAGGATTATTTTGTGAGTTATGCTAAGCTGCTCTGTAAGAGTCCAAGAACAGAAACATGGAGCTAGAGATGAGTTTGTGTCCATTCAGTTCAACCAGAACAGCCAAACAAATGAATGTGACTGAACTTTGACATGCTGATAAATGAACCTACAGATAATGTGGCTTAGCATTAACAATCACACACGAGCTCTTTAAGGAGTGTGTCAGCTTTTTATTCTTTGAGTCAGTTTGAAGTTATTTTTCTTCCACCGCCAACAAAAAGTACAGAAACAACCTCTGAGCCTCACACGTGGGAGGTGGGGGCAACCTCCCAAGACTTTGAGATACCCCTACCACCGAGTCATGTCTTCAAAGACATACAAAGGACATTAGCTCAGGAAAGTAGAGCGGACTTTGCTCACAGACTGTGCTGCTGTGTGAGCTTCCATTATTAAATGCTTCACCTCCCACCTGTCCTGCTGCTCCACAGTATTTAACCCTGTGAGCTACAACAGCTCATTGGTCGCTGAACCGACCACGGCCAAATCCAAGTGTGCACATGTGACAAATTCTGCTTTCTGTCTTTCTGGCATCGTGAGCCTGCTCCAGGGCTGCAGACCTGGGTCCATCTGTGCACAGAAGCTGCCGGAGGTTTGGAGCCCTCTTAGCGGGTGAGAGGGGTATCTCAAACACTGAAGCCCTTCTGGAGGCTCGGGTTACAACGTTTACAGCATTTTAGAGGAAAACAACAGGGCCCTGCACCCTACGCTGTGTGAGGACGGAAGAATCTCACACCCATGTGAGTGTTTTGTCAGAGAAGTGCACATTCCCGAGAGGCCGGGGGGAGGGTTAGAGAGGAGAACGGCCTCTCCAAAATACTGCAGTTCTTCACTGCTCTAAATTAGTGTTGTTAGTGAGTACCACGAACACCGGCGATCTCTGCCACGCCGAGTCGCAGGCCAGACAGATGAGTCACGCAGGTGACAGCGAAGCCGCCGCTCTGATCTTGGCAGTCACCTCCTGAGGAGGAACACCTGGGGTGTGCAGGGCTGGTGTCCAACAGAAACCAGGAAAAATGAGCCGCCGCCTCCTTGTTCCAAATCGTCCACCTGTGATTGGCTGCTCTTTTGCTCAGATTTTCTCCAGTTCATCAGCCCGGCTCGGCCGAAGGAAAACAGTTCCCGAGTCACGCCTGAGAACTCCTCGAGGAACACATTCCAGCTGCTCGTTTAGTTAGACCACCTTCTGACCTCAGACTGAACACCACGACCCTGGAAGAGAAAAAAAAAAAATCAGCTGAGGATTAAAAATAAATCTGAAGCTGTGAGTGTGCTGCAGTCAACAGGACTCGGAGCCCTGAAGGCACTTTGTTCCCATGGAACGATAATGTTCCCTATGTCAGTACAGAACATTTTGACGTGTTAGAGGAAGAAGTGAGGAGGTCACTGACAACCTGTGAAGTCGGTGAAGCTCTCCGTCAACAGAGAACGGGCTGGTTCAAAAGCCCCTCCTCCACCTACTCGGATCGACTCACCACAGCTCAATCAAGGACCACCTAATGTGCGTGGCCGTCGTCATAGCAACGTCCCCAAGCTTTTCGTGACATAATTAATACGCGACACGAACACTACAACAAAGGCGGACGTCGAGGCGAGAATATACCTGCTGCTCGGTCTGCGGCCGTTTGTCACTCTGGGAACATGGCGTCCTTTTCTGTAGCCATTTCCTCGTCGTAGGTTTTCAAAAACTTTAAAATGTTTTGATTTTTGTGAACGAGATGCTCTTGTGACTCATCGAGTGATGCCACTGACCCACCAATCGGTGGCATGAAGTCTGTTGTCACATTTTAGTACCTGGTACCAGGTCGTACCAGGTACTAAAACCCTGATCTGAGTCGGTACTAATGGCTTTATAATCGTCCTGCTCTACCTGAGTACTCAGAGCACTTTATACAACATGCCTCATTCACCCTTTCATACACATTCAGACAAGCACCTTTTCCATGCTTAAGGCTTTCTAACGTTCACACTCTGAAGGTTCAGTGTCCTGCACAAGAATATTTGTCATGCAGACCGGAGCAGCCGAGAGAACAAGGAGAGTTTAAATACTCTGGTAACAAAAAGGAAGTAACCAAGACAAACTTAACCAGAGACAGTAGGACAAGACAGGGGACCAAAATAGGAACCAAAACTCGTTCATCCATCCATATTATCTTATTCAGGGTCAAACATCCACCAAAACAGAGAAACAGGGATGGTGATCTATCTGTGAGGACAGGAACGTTTAAGTCTTAAATAATTAGCCTTAATCACTCTGAGGATGTTTGTTAGAATAAAAACGATGTTATATGAAGCGTTTCCAGTGAAAACAGTGAGCGAATGACCTGCTTTTGTTTTTAACAAATCACAACAGTCCAGGCGCTTTATATTGTAAGGTAAAGACCCTAATATAATACAGAGGAACCCCAACAATCACATGACCCCCTATGAGCCAGCACACTGGTGACAGTGGGAAGGAAAAACTTCTTTTTAACAGGAAAAAACCAGCAGAACCAGGGTGGTCATCTGCTGGTGAGAAAGACAGGACAGAGATAGGGCTGTGCAATATGACGAAAATCTCATATCCCTATATGGGACCCTTTTCAGCCCGATAACGATAAATATCACAAAATAGTGCATTTTCTGTAAATTCTGTGAATCTCTGACAACTTAACTTGTGTGAAGTGTTTTCTGCTGGGCGTCGTGTATCTGGAGTTGAGTGTTTTGACCGATGCATGAAACTATATATTTTTAGATATAAGTTGTAACGGATGCCATTTTCTTTGTGAGTATTTATTACATGGCGTGCTGCGGGGAAAAGCCTGTTCTAACATTTGAGTCTAAGGTTTATTTGGAGCACCTGACGGCTCTTCTTTGCTTCTCATCCGTAAGCTCTCTCCATACTCTTTCACATTGTGTAAGTGTGATTAATGTTAAGATTAATAAAAGAAGGTTACTAATAACAGAGGAGACATTTCTGTGACTGTTGTTGGGGTCAAAGGTCATGAAGTGTTTTTTCAGCATTCTTCTGTTTCACTGTGGGGACATTTTATAAAATGATTCCAACTTCAGCTCAATATCTAATCAACAGAGCCAATGTTTAACCGTTAACGTTTAAATGACAAACATTCCTCAGACGTTCTCGGAATATTCAGACTTCGTGACGTAACGTTGCGCTGGCATTGTGGGGACGTTCCTGTAGCCTGTGTGGCTCTCACAGACATGACCCTTAAAGGTCGTGTCTGTGGGAGCCTGCGGTGACAGCCGTGCTGTCGCCCTGGAGCTCTACCCCGTCACGTACAGACTAATACAATGACGCCCTTCTTGACAGCTCGCTGCAGTTCCTCCCCCCATAAGAGGAGCCAGCAATGCCAGAGACAGAACAAAGAGGCCTCTATGGAGGAGCAGGTCATTAAAGGGAGTGGGGGACCTCTCTCTCTCGGTCTTTGACACGTTGTGAAATCGAACTTGTGATTGTGTGACAAAGTGGGTGAGAACACCATTTGTCCAGATTTGAAGCTTGCTATTCTTAGTTAACATTCTTGTTTTGATTTTGCCATACCATATTTTTGTTCTGTAGTTTGCAAACATTATGTAATATAACATCTAGGTTTAAATCAACACTGACAAGTTTGTTAAGTTAACATTTTATCTATTTCAACTGTTAATTTGTCTAGTTTACTTGGTTTAACTCACCTGACTTACCTGTGTTCCAGGAGCAAAAGGACGAAGTGCTGCCTCACTTCCTGTATTTATAGCTTCCTGTTTAGTTTCTGATGTCACATCTAGGGACCAGGTGAAGAGGTGAAGCCTATTGTTTGGATAGCTTGAGTCTTTAAGTAGAAGAACTCGGGTGTTCGAGAGGAGAGGACCAGGTCAGTTTAGCTGAGTGCACTTGACATTAATTTTTGTTGGTTTAAGTTCAGTTATGTTTATTTGTACCAACTTAACTTTGGAGTTGAGTTTTTCTTCATGTTTGTAAAGATTTTTGGTCACAATGAGTGTGAATAAATCATTTTTTACCCTGGACAGCATATGTCTCCTGCCCTTCTTCAGCCACTTTGGCCAAAGCTATCTTACAGATAGGCTGAGTTAAATCTGGGACATATTAACAGACCGGGATCGTTATCTGACCATCAGAGCAAAGTGCAGCCGCTCACACAAGACGCTGCTGTGAACCATCAACGACACAATTAAAGTTTAATTCAATCAGCACGATCGAAACATGAAACACGCTTTAGTTCTTCTACAGAACCTCAAGTCCCTGACTCCTGCGTCCATAATATCTTTGTGACGGAAACACCAAATCAGGCTGCTGGGCACAGACGGAGCGTCTGCTCTGAATCCTCGCAGTCCTCGAGTTCTGCAGCGTTTGTTTTCCTACCTGTGCTTCAGCAAACTCACACTAACACATCACAGCATCACACACGCTCCAACAACCACACTACACGAACTACACAACACACCTAACGTCAGCGCTTCGGTTCTCCAGAGGTGGTATCTGTATCTGAGGCTGGCTGACAGCCCACCAATCAGGAGTCACGCTGCACACATCGAGTTTGTTCACATGAACTACAGACACACACACACACACACACACACACACACACACACACACACACACACACACACACACACGCACGGACAGAGACACACACAGACTTGACCCAGGCTTCGTTTAAATAGTCTGACCTCTGACCTTTGTGGTCGTGTTTTTAGTTTCCAATGTTTCCGCAACGTGGCGTCCATCGAGCCGAGGACACGACGTCATCAGCTCTGCACGCACACCGCTGCCTGCCGTTAACACGCAGACAACCTGCGAGAGAACTTCCTCCTGCACGGTTCATGCCATCAGTGGCAAGTTTAAGTTTCCTCTAACACCTGCTTCCTTTCTCAGCCCGATGATCTGCCTCCAGCCACACCTGAATCTTTAAATCTGCCCCACACACCCAGCAGCCTCGGACCTCTTTGCTTACTGTGAGCCTGATGATGTCACCATGTTACATCCTGTCTGTGTAGGCGTGTTTCCTGATGCAGGAACAGCTGTTAGACACTACACTGTGAACAGGTGAGTGCAGTCCTGATTGAGTTTTAATCATTGTTAAGCGCTGTAGATTGTATCGCAGTCACTGACGCGGCTTTAACCTGTAACTTTAGTGCGTACAGGTGATGTTACAGACTCACGGGTTTTACCCGCAGGCACAGATTCATCATCGACTCTCATGTTCACATCACCCACAACCATCCGGGTGGCGGGTCACCTGACTCTCATTTCTTTGAGTCTGGTTCAGTTTATTTTTTTCTCTCGTTTTGTTCACCTGACGAGGACTAGGACCCGCAGCTGCGCTCAACATTGGAGCGAGAGCTCCATCAGCGACTGTGACACAGCTAAACCACCTGCAAACATCTGCTTTTATAGAATATTACCATTTAGATTTTGAATCCGAATGATGTTGGTTTTGTGCTGCTTGGTGACACAGTTATGATCATTACTACCTGCTACTACCTTTTGTTTGCATTTTATGTCAGAAATAAAATTCCTCTGCATCCTGCCTCACTCGTGTCACTTCCTGTCATTAACTTGTCAGAGCATCTTCCTCCTCTGAGATAAACAAACCATTAACTTTGTTTTCTTAATCTAACTGGAGGAAGAACAGCTACATGACCTCAGCAGATTATTACAGCAGATTAATAATCCTCAGCAGATTATTGGCTGCTCTTCCTGGCACTGTGTGTGTGTTACAGAGTGTGTTTTTTATAGGGTGTGTTATAGTGTGTGTTTGTGTCTGTTACAGCATGCGTGTATCTATGTCTGGTACAGTGTGTGTGTGTGTGTGTGTGTGTGTGTCAGTTAGAGTGTATGTGTGTGGTGAGAGGGCTCAGTCTGGGGTTAAGTCATGTGACCTGCCATGTCATCAGCGTGGAGGCTGTGATGTATGAAAGTCTGAGTCTCTGTTTCACCTGCATTGTGATCCAAGCGGGTCAGGTCAGAGGTCACAGATCAGCAACATAAACAGACGCTTGTCCGCTTACCTCGGCCCACGGCTCCGTCATGACGCCGTGTCCTCCTCATGTGTCTTCTGGTAGCCCAGCTGCCTCATGACCTCGCCACAGGACGCCTCCACCTGACTGATCTGCTCCACGCTCAGCCGCTCCCTCCAGGCGTGGACAGCCTCCTTGGCGTCGCGGGAGGAGATGAGGAATGGTCTGTCGGAAGAGTAGCCGTGCCCGCGTGTCATATTGAGCGCAAAGCTCTCGAGCGCGGCGGAAGTGGGCAGGTCAGCGAAGCGCAACAGCCTGCGTAGCTGCTCGGCCGGCCGAAGCACCAGGTCCTCGTAGCGAAGGCGCAGGTAGCGGCTGCGCAGCCAGGGCGGTGCGCGCAGCTGCAGCAGCAGGTCGCGCAGCCAGCCGTCACAGATGAGCTCCAGCGCGCCCGACACGTAGCTCTCCGCGCGCGTCGCACGGTTCGCTGGCGCGAGCAACCGCTTGTACCTGTCGCTCTGTCTGCGGCTGCGTAGCACCTGGATGCTCTCCTTCACCAGAGCGTGCTTCGACTTCAGGCGCGAATTGTGCACGGCGCGCGGGTCCCGGAACAGCTGCACGACGCGCAGGTTCACACTGGGGTCCCGTATCAGCGGCACGAGCGTGCCCAGGTCCAGCACGCGCACACCTTTGATCACCATCACCGGGTACTTCCGACACTCGCGCTCCAGCTCTCGCAGTTCCCTGCGCGGGCACTGCGCACACAGCTCCTCCTTCACCAGCCCCACCTCGTGGCGCCGGTGGGCGCGGCACAGCGGCTCGGAGCACAGCACCTTGTTGTTCTTCCAGCCGAAGATGAAAGCGCTGCTCACGTTCTGCGCGCCCGCGTATAGCCGCAGCACCGAGAAGTCACAGCGGAAGAGCGCGCTCATCATGTCGCGCACGGCGCCCTGCAGGCTCTGCGCGTCCCCGGGGTACAGCGCCTGCCAGATGTGCCACATGGGCTCGTACAGGTAGAACACGTCCGGGTGCTGGTTGAACAGTTCGCCCAGGAAGGAGGAGCCGGTCCTCCAGGTGGCGTGCAGGTAGACGTGGATCCGTGGCTGGCTGCGGTTGGAGGAGGGCTCGGTCGCCGGCTCGCTGCCGTTGGGGCCGCCAGCGTCCTCCCACGGCAGCTCCAGCTCCGGGCAGCGGGGCTGGAGCTGCGCCGCCGGCCGGGTCGCCCGGTCCCGGGAGTCAAGCACGTAGGGCAGCAGCAGCAGCAGTCCGGTGTAGGCCAGGATAAGCAGCAGGTACTTCTTGTTCAGCCTCCTCTTCATCTCCGCGCAGGGTCGCTGCTATACGGAGTGTTAGCCACGCCCCCCGCCGCTTCGTCCGGGTAGAAATACCAGCACGGCCGTCTCACACCAGGACTGCTGCCGTCCACCGTCTCTGTCAGTTAAGAGTGCGGAGTGTGGGGGCGGGCCTTGTTGACGCCGACAACAGAGAGCATCGAAGGAAAGAGGCGTCCACCAAAAGCACCCGCCCCTGAGCGCGCTGAATTATGGGAGACCCAGTGTTTCAGAGCAGTCACAGCCAGCTGTGAGCGCTTTAAGCTTATAATAAAAAAAAAGCTTTTAGCTTATATTTTTTTTCTGCTAATAACATAGCTCATGGGTTCACAGAGGGCCCTAGCAAGTCTATAGCTGTAAAACAAAATTGCTATGAACATTTTTCTTCTGGAAACATAGTGTGTTAAGAATGTATAAATATTCGATTATAAAGAAATAAATATAGTCAAATCAAAAGTTATTTACAGGCTTTTATTTTCGTAAAATCTTGTATTGTACATATGTGAGCATAACCTGAGCATCTGCAGAGAATCATCACCATCACCACGGGGGCTTTTGACTGCGCTCCTCACCTGGTAAACAGGCGATATCAAGATAGCGCGTCCTCTCGTTGACCCGTAAACGAGCATTATCTGGGTCACTGCAAGAACTAAAACATGGACTTGTTGTCTAGAAGCACTTCCCTTGAGCGTATTTCAGTGCTTTTTGTTTACTAGTGCCCGTGCGCCCACTGCTGCTCATACGGATGCATTACCGCCATTTTCCTACATAGATTCACAGGAAGTGGAATATTCAGTTTTTGTCCTTTTTTTTGTACCGACTGAGAAACGAGGTTTAACAATTTAAAAACAGTAAAAAATAAAAACCGTAACTAATTTGAATTGTTTTTGCGCATGCTCAGTCCTATTTGTTTGTTATGGAGGTGGGGCTAAGACTGCGCGGTCCTGTAGGAATCAATGGAGGAGACGGCCGTTTGTCTATAATGGCGCATTTAAGACATCCCCGGTGCTGTTAGCCTGTTCGCGGGTGGAAACTGCGGGCTGGAAGCCGACCGAGAGGCCGCTTCGATCTGTGCCCGTTCACGGCGACTGCAGCCCGGCTGACAGCGTCAACATGGCGCACTGGAGCACCTTCGAAAAGGAGAGTGAGAGAGAGACGAGGCGGCTGATCAGGTGTCTCAGCGGGATCGAGGATGAGGAGGACCAGAACTTCCAGCTGGCGCTCAAATTCGCCTGGTCCAACTTTAAGTGAGTTTTTACGGGTGTGTGAGGGAGCAGGCTGCTGCACGCAGCGTACTAACATCCGCCTCGTGTCTCCTCAGGTTTCATCGATATCTGGACACAGACAGCCACAAAGTGGAGCGCAGTGTCAGCGGGTGAGTGACTCCTTCAAAACAGTGAAGTCTGAGCAAACTAAACATCCCATGTAGGCAAACCTTTAAAGGCGACTTCAGGATTTTCCACATAAAAACCTTGAAGAGGAACAATGTATGTTCTCCTTCAGGGCTCTGCATGTCCTTCTGTCCCAGCATCCTCCTCTGTCACTGCACCCTTCTGCATGTCCCCCTTCGCTCCATCCACCAACCTCCTCTGAGCTCTTCCTCTTCTCCTCCTGCCTGGCAGCTCCATCGTCATCCTCCGCTCTTCGTCTCCTGCTAAGTTATGGTATAGTGACAGTCTGTCGTGTTTTCCAGAATCTACGAGAAGCTCGTGGTGCACTCGGACCTACAGAAAGCAGAAAGCTGGATGAGACTGACTGAAGAATTCCTGAACTCACCTTTACCTAACACAGATGGGAAAAAGGTAGCGCACAGCTGTTTTCTGCTCTATCACAGACGGACACACGATCCATACTCATGTGCGACACCAGTCAGTGTTGGCATGCTGCATCATATTCTAGTATGAAACTTGTGAACAAGAGTCAGAGGGGATTTTGGAAGGATGAAGGTAATAAATGTAAACTTGCCATCAATAAACAATCACATTAGTCTTTTCAAGTCAAGTGGCCTTATTATCATTCCCACCATGTGTAGTGGTACAGTACACAGTGAAGCGAGACAGCATTCCTCCAAGACCATGGTGCTGCATATATCAGACAATCAACACAAGACTACATAAAGTGTGCAAAAAACCAAAACAAAGACAGAATGATACAGACACAACAGTGCAACAGAAAAGTGCACAGTAATAAAGTCTAATAAAGTATTTCTGTGTGCATAAAGTGTGCGCTTGTTTTCTGACAGATGACACAGGCCTAATGGCTTGGTATCACATGTTACACACACAGTTTTCTGGTGTGTAGGGCTCAAACACTGAAACGTGACTGCAATGATGTGAGAATATCTCAGTGAAATGTGATCTGTGTTTCCTCAGACCGATGCACACTACAGCATACTGTCACTGCTGCTCTGCCTGTCGGGATCCCCCTCAAACACAGACTTTACAGAGAGACCCAGACTAAAGGAGGCCGGTGAGAACCGCATTGTTCCCTTTATCTGTGACCAATGTGTCAACACATTCTGAAGTCATTAAATCTGCTTTTCTTATGTTGGAGTTAAAAACACACACTGTGCAAACAGAAGGTTTTTCACATATTCTTCCAAAGCAGGAAGAATTTTTTTCTCTCATTAAATATAGAACTTTTTAAACCAAAGCTTGGTTTTAGTGAATCCCACATTACAGATGCTAATGATGCTTTGACACCAGGATCAGACAAACAGATTCTAGTGAAGTCATCACAGTCGCACCCATGTTTCTGTTTCAGAGTCACAGTGAAAGCTTCAGCGGCAGGAAACCTGCCCACCGTGTTTCACTGCACAACATCAGTGCAGTGATTATAAGTTCACTTCATGTCAAAGCCCAGAAAGTTAAAAAAATGACTTGTTTCCAGATAACCTTAGCACTTAGCCTTGAAGGCTAAAAATCACACAGTTTATGTTAATCTTTCCGTCTTATGTCTGCAGAACCAGAGGACAAGTTTGACTGGGCTAAATATCTGATGGAGGGTGAGGACACAGACATGGGGCCGTACCCAGACACACCTGTGAGTCACCGATCCCACCTGTTTCTGATTCTCTGAGCAAAAACCCGACTGCCATGAGCTTTTAGATTATTATAGAAAATATAAACTGTTCTAAAAAGGTTTGTTCTGCAACATGAGCACCACACCACAGTCACATGACTTTAACATCATCACTAACTTGTGTTCACCGGCAAAAAAACAAAACTAATTTCTGACCCACAAGTACAAAGCCAGAAAAGCTCCAACAAAGTCAGACGCTGAAAAAAGATAAAGAAAGAATCAAACGTGAGCTTGTGTTGAATCTGACGGCAGCGTCACGTCTGTAAAGTAGGACAGATCTGTGCTTCCTCTCTGACATCACTCTGTGATGGTCTGTGAACTGAGGACAGCAGCTGCTCGGGTCTGATTGAGGATTCCGGCTGCTCGGCAGTTCCGGCTCTGCTTCATCCTGTTGTTGCTTTCACAACGCTCCAGATGTTGTCGGCCAGTCAGAGGTCTGGATTGCAGCCGGGCCAGACTCTTCTCTGAAGCCATGCTGATGATTCTGACCTGATATCACTTGTGGCTTCGTGTCAGCATGACGAAGCTGTAACCTGCATGTGTGGACAGCACGCCGAGCTGCTCGCAGACGCTGGTTTCTGGAAATGTTCCTGAGCCGTGCACTGATTTATCACAGAGCAGTGTTTCTGCTGAAGGTCACAGTCATCAGCCTGTGCACAGAGGTTCCTCCAGATCCTCCAAGTGTGCTGATGATGTCATGTTGTGTAGATGAGGAGATGTTCACAGTGAGGACCATGATTCTGAAACAGGTTGGTGAACCTCTGAGAAGCTCCGCCTCTCTGTCGCCAAATTCCCCATGAGCTCAGATTCGTCACGAAGCAGTAAAATGTCTCATTTTGAGTATTTACTGTTTTCTGTGCTCTAATGTGGATAAAATATGAGTTTATAGGATTTGCAGTGTTGGGAAATCAGTTTTACCCCGGTTCTTTTTCATTCCTCGGGCCTCCAGAGATGCACCGGGCCCAGTAGTCATTTTTACAAAATCTTTATTCATCTTCATTCATCTTTACTTATTCTTTATTCTTAACTCATTCTTTATTCTTTAAGCATGCCTAGAAGGGAAGACGAGGCCGGTGTCCCTCTGAAACAATCTTCCACCTCTTTCTTAGTTACACCCAGCTTTATAGAAGCGACCCCATCATAAATCCCCCACAATGTGCTGCAAACTCTGTGTCTGTGTCTATGTGCACGAGCACGTGAGTGCCTGTGTGTGCGCATACCCACGTGTCTATGTGAGTGCACGTGAGTGAGTGTGCATGTGGATGTGTGAGTGTAACAGTTAAAACACTGTGGGTGTGTGTCTCTTCCTAGGGGCCATAAAAACCATCTCCCTTCCAGACCACAGTTATCAAGTTACAAATGTTGAGACCCCCACCTAGGTATGCCCTGAGGAATTTCCACTTAACATTAACTCCTTTCTGTCTTAGCTTCACCGTTCAAACTGGCGGGGGTCTCCTAAGATCTACTCCTAAGTTCATGACACAGTCAGGCCTTTATTTATATCCAGGGCAGTGTCAGTGTCTCTACCATAATTCTACATTCTATCTTAACACATTTCTAAACTCTAAAACAAACTAAACATTCCTACATATCTAAACTCTAAAATAAGCTAAACATTTCTACAGCAGATCATTGCATTCTGCTTTTATATATTTTAGGAAGTGTCCTGGCTTGTATGGGCCTGGGTTTGTATTATACTGAGCATAGTACCTACAGGTGTATTACAGGTAAGCTGTGCCCATCAGTGTTTCCTGTTTCATAGGAGTGGTCTGAGGAGGAGAGCGAGGATGATGACAGTCAGCAGCCAATCAGCAGGGAGGACTCTGGGATCCAGCTGGACAGGACGCCTCAGGAGGACCAGGACAACGCCAACAAGACCATTCCAGTCACGTGGACAGGTGCGAAGCAGTCACACAGCAGAAGGTGAAGGTCTTTACACCGTTTTCACCAAATGAGAGGCAGGAGCGTCTGGTTTGTTTCCTGTTCAGTCACAAAAGATGAACAGAAAACGTTGATGTCACTACCCAGAATGCGCTGCAGTGTAAGCGACTCGGACATGGAGGATGTTTTAATGTCACACTGAACCTTTTTCCCGTGTTTCCTCTCAGTGGGGGAGCCTGACGCTCGGGCCTGGCTGGAGCAGCATCTGGTGACCCCGTACTGGGCGCCGCACGCACCTCGTTTTCCCCACAGCCTGCATCTGCACTCCAACCTCCTCAATGTGTGGTGAGTTTGTCCCCACTGATAGTTAAAAATTAATATACAGTGTCCTACCTGCGGGGACAACATTTGGACAACGGAGGAGCTGGGAGAGGGAGGTCTGGGTGCAGTTGGGGGAGGAGCTATAGTTTGAAATGAGAGTATTTGGTGCTGATGCTGCGTTTGTCCCCTCAGGGATCAGCACCTGTATAACACAGACCCGCTGTACCTGCCAGAAGAGAAGGCCTTTGTCACAGAGACGCAAGTAATTCGAGAAACGCTGTGGTAAGAGATGACGACGGTCGCCTGCAGGTCGCCACACACTGGGATTAGTTTGGTGTTGAGAGCAGGTTCAGGGTCCTGCTAACTGTACGAGTTTGTTCCTGCAGGCTTCTCTCTGGGGTCAAGAAACACTTCATATTCCAGCAGCACGACGGAAAGGTGTCAGTCAGAAGTAACGTGGTGGTGACTCATCTGACCGGCGTGAGTTCGCATCTGACAGACGTCACTGAGCACGTGCACCGTGGGCAGTAGTGAAACGTGCTTTTCTCCTCTGTGCTGCAGAACTGCCTGCGCTCTGTCCTCGAGCACATCGCCGTCTACGGTCAGGCTGTGTTCAGGCTGCAGAGGTTCATCGACGAGGTGACAGGCCACAACTCAGAGCCAGGCCCGCCGGGCACCGCGTCCTCCTACGGCTCTAAGAAGGCCTCTGAGCCTCCCTTCAGGACCTACCAGGCCTTCGTGTGGGCACTCAACAAGTACTTCACAAGCTTCAAGGAGGAGCTTACCACGATCGAGAGGGAGCTCATATGCAACGGTAAGTCCAAGCTTGTTTAGGGATCACTGAGGCTTCCTGTTTTCGTGCTGGTTTTCTGGTTCTGTCATCCTGAGCCCGGCCGCCTTCGTTTGATTTCCGATCGTGTCTGTTTGCAGATGAGACAGTGACTCTGTCTGCAGTGCTGGAACGGCTCAGCCCTCACCTAGCTCAGATCAAAGTGCTGCACAGGGTCTTTTGCACGGGTGTCGCTGAAGTGCCGCCTGCCACCCCCAACGTTGTCCGGGCGTCTCACCTGCTCAATACCCTCTATAAGGCCATCATCGAGTATGACAGCGTCGGCGAGGCATCGGAGCAGGCAGTGAGCACTCGTCACGGGATACTGTGACAGGGGGGCAATTTAGTGGAAGGAAACAAACGCATCTGCTCTCTCTGTGTCTGCCAGGTGGCGCTGTTGTTCTCCCTGTGGACGGAGACGGTCCGACCGTATTTGGAGATCGTGGACGAGTGGATCGTTCACGGCCATCTGTTTGACCCTGCCAGAGAATTCATCATCCAAAGGTGCGCTGCAGAAACCGTGTGTGTGCGTGTGATGTGACGTCAGCAGCGTTTTGTGGCCTGAGTTTCTTTCTCCCGCTGCAGGAACAAAGACGTGCCCGTGAATCACAGGGACTTCTGGTACGCCACCTACACGCTGTACAGCGTATCGGAGACGGTGGACAGTGAGGAGAAGCTGAATGACGCGGCCAGCGGGAGCTCCGGGGGGGATCAGGCCTCCGGTGGCAGACAGCTCACCATGGTGTCCTTCCTTAAACCTGTCCTCAAGCAGATTATCATGGCCGGGAAGTCCATGCAGCTGCTCAAGAATCTGGACTGCAAGGAGGCAGAGAAGTCGCAGCGAGCCTCCAGAGGTCAGTGCTTTGTTCTGTCTGTTTGTTTCAGTAAAGGAAGGCGCTGCATTGACCGGGTCAACACAAACCACAGATGGGGTTTTCTATGCTTCTGCTCTCCTGGATGTCCTCAGGCTTTGTTGAGTTCCATGTCTCTGCCGATGACCTGACCTCAATGACCTAGGCTGTCTGTCCCGGATGTTTGCTTGCAGACGCAGAGAGGAAGAGTCTGCACACGCTTTTTCTGGAGTCCGTGCAGTCGCGCCTCTGCAGCCGAGAGGAGTCTCCGACGGACGGCGTGACGGAGCAGCAGTCCACAAGGAGGAGTCTGATCAAGATGCAGTCCATCATGGCGCGGCACCTTGAGATTGACGATGTCCACGACCCGCTGCTGGCCATCAACTTCGCCAGGTAATGCCAGAGTTCTTCTACAAGCCTCTGAAAACATTTCCAGCGAGGATCAACAAATATAAGTCAGGGATTCATCGCAGGATGAAGATGCAGATTGTGAGAAATGTAAGGTGTTCACATCTTTGAAGAGAGGACAGCTCAGAGCTCAGAGTTTGTCTTTAGCTCCCAACGTGACAAACAAATTGTGGTGTGAGATTTTCTGTTTTCCACTCTTCCGAGCTCTGCGTGGATACGAGCGAGATTTTTTTATTCCCGAGTCTGAGTGCGTTCTGTCTGCCCTCCTCTTCCTCAGGCTGTACTTGGAGCAGAGCGACTTCCAGGAGCGTTTTTCCGGAGGGGATTTCAGCGTGGACCGCTCGTCCCAGTCGGTCACCTGCCAGACGTTTGAGCTCACACTGCGTTCCTGCCTCTACCCGCACATTGAGAGGAGATACATTGAGTGCTGTGGGAACCTGATGAAGACTCTGACAAAAGACTACAAGTAAGCACAGCCCTTCAGTGATGCATTTCCTGTTTCCGCAATGAGGGAAAGGGAAACTTCTGAGCTCTGTGGCATGTCTGTAGGCTGCTGGAATACCTTCAGGCGATGAGGAACTACTTCCTGCTGGAAGCCGGAGACACCATGTATGATTTTTACACGGCCATCTTTGACAAGGTGCAGGAGAAGGAGAGCTGGCAGCAGCCGTCGTTTCTGAACGTGCAGCTGCAGGAGGCGGTCGGACAGCGCTACCCGGAGGACAGCAGCAGGTAGAGTGCACATTTGCTGTGACACAGTTCCTTATTTCTGTTAGAATCAGTTTGATCAGGCATCTCTGTTTCCCAGGCTGTCGGTGTTTCTGGAACCCATCGACGCTTCCAGGAAAAAACAGCCTGTGAATAACCTGGAAGTCCTCACGCTGAGCTACAAGGTGAACACTGCAGTTTGTGCTTTGGTGTCTGTCGGTGCGTTGTTGAATCCGCCACCTGACGTTTCCTGGTGCGTGTCTGCACAGGTTCCCTGGCCCGTGGACATTGTGATCAGCTCTGAGTGTCAGAAGATCTACAACCAAGTGTTCCTCCTCCTGCTGCAGATCAAATGGGCCAAGTACAGTCTGGACACGCTTCGATTCAGCGGTACAAGCTCCACCTGAAGCTGTAAACTGAAAATAAGCCCGTCTTAGTCATTTCTCTGATAAATGGTTGTTACTCGTAGGTTTTACAGACGTCACTAAGAAGCTGGAGGGCGCCGCAGCCGAGGAGGTCAAGGTCAAAGAGCGCGTGAACCAGCAGATCCACAGGATGTGTCTGCTCAGGGTCAAACTGATGCACTTTGTCAACAGCCTTCACAACTACATCATGACGAGGGTGAGGCAAACCACCAAACTGACCTCCTGCAAACAGGATGTCGCATCCATGACATTCAATTCACTTCATTTTTATTTGCACAGCACCAAATCACAACAGCAGTCACCACAAGGCGCTTTATATTGTAAGGTAGACCCTACAATCAAATATACAGAGAAAAACCCAACAATCATATGACCCCCTATGACCAAGTGCTTTGGTGACAGTGGGAAGGAAAAATTCCCTTTTAACAGGAAGAAACCTCCAGGTGAGCCAGGCTCGGGGAGGGGCGGCCATCTGCCACTACCGGTTGAGTGAGAGAAGGAAGACAGGATAAAACACGTTGTGGAAGAGAGCCAGAGATTAATAACAAGTATGATTCAGTTCAGCGAGGTCTATTAATAGATAGTGAGTGAAGAAGAAGCACCCAGTGCATCATTGGAATCCCCCAGTAGCATACACCTATTGCAGCATAAATAAGGGAGGACATCACTCACATTTACCCCTCGAGCGCTGCTGTCGACATAGTAGTGCCAGCAAACGTTTTTATAATGAACACCATCAGGACGCTGCTCGGTAGGGAAGATCAGCAGCTTGGCACAGCGAGCGCTGATCACGTGACAGTGAGCGGGCAGCCTGATAACTCTTCCTGTCATATTTACTTCTAGGGTTACATAATAAAATCACTTCTTTAAACGACCCCCTTTAATAAAAAGAGTCCTCACTGCACTCTCAGTTTGACTAACTCTGGCTCTTCATCTGCTTTGTGTCTTGGCAGATTCTGCACAGCACTGGACTCGAGTTTCAACACCAAGTGCAGGAAGCCAAGGACTTGGACCAGCTCATCAAGATCCATTACAGATACCTGGCCACGATTCACGACCGTTGCCTGCTAAGGGAGAAGGTGAACATTTATGATGGCGGTCTGACCGCTGACACAATCAGCTGTAAAGACGGTTGCTGTTTGTTTGAGATGATGAAAAAGCGTTCGTTCTTTTACGAACGCAATGACCAGCCTGAGGCGTTTCTCAGTTTTCCTGCTTTAGCACAAAGAAATGTTGCTGCACCATCAGCACCGCTGCTTGTACACTGACCTTACTGTACTGTGTGATGGCGGGCAAGTAAATAAATTGGATCTTATAAGACAGTGATTCTTTATGTTTCCAGAAAAACTTGTAAAACACTGTACTGTGGGCGGGGCCAGAACCTTCAGTAGGCCGAATCTCACTTTGGCTCCCTGCTCAGACTCACCTGTTTCTACATGTTGTGTTTTCTCAGGTCAGTTTTGTGAAGGAGGCGATAATAAAGGTTCTGAATCTCGTCCTCATCTTCTCGGACAGATGGCAGGCTGGAGCCTGGAAGTAAGAGTGATGTGTCTATTCAGTGGTGTTGATGTGACATTCGTGGTGCACGCTGCGTGTGTGTGTGTGTGTGTGTGTGTGTGTGTGTGTGTGTGTGTGTGTGTGTGTGTACACGCATCCAGGTACAGAGACGACACACCTGCTCTGCAGCTAAATGTTGTTTCTCTTTCAGGATAGAGTCCATCGATAAAATGGAGTCTGATTTCAAAAACTGCCACATGTTCCTTGTGACGATCCTCAATAAGGCGGTGTGCCGGGGCTCCTTCCCTCACTGTGAGTCTGTCGTCTGGGTGATGATGTCAAACGCAGTGATTGTGTACGGTGGTCCAAAGGTGCAGAACATCCAACTTGGAAAAGCTTAAATGTAAAATCGGTTGGTGCTTCGAGGCTGTCGGGATCCAGCTGCAGTGCTCGGTGTTTCCTCCAAACAGAGTGTGTCCGCAGTTTAGAGGGGATCGACTTCATAAGTGCACGAGATATCCGCACGACATTTTCAGGCTGAAAATGTCGTTACGAGGGCTCAGGCGTGTGTGGTCGAAGTTTTCCAAGGGCCAATAAAAGCCGACCTTCGGTTGTTGACACCTGCATCATCTCAGACTCAGGAACCACAAGTCTCCTGCAGTCTGATCCTTCTAGGTCAATTTAACAGGAAATGAAAGTAATAAATGAGAAATAGGATGTTTGTGCTGGTCATCCTGTCAGCACACAGGACTGAATGATTGAAAAACCTTTCCAGTAAATGAAATATGTGTTTGGGACCTCTTGGCCACCGTAGCTGTCCAGTTAACCTCGTCTTGTTGTATGCTGTGAGCAGAGAGGAGCTGATGACGTCTGTCTCTCTTGTTGTGCAGTGGAGTCTCTGGCGCTCTCTCTGATGGCGGGATTCGAGCAGTGCTGACGAGCTGGACACGAGCACGCTCTGTGATGATGTCATTGTCTGCTGAGATGGACTCAGACCGGCCTGCTGCTTCTCCGCAAATTTCAAACATGAATGCTTGTATTTTAATATTAATAACGTCTGTGACGAGGCAGAATAAAAATGACTTGACAATACATGGTGACATTTGACTCTGTTATTCACTTTACGTTGTGTAAAGGACCATGACCCGACACACTGGGTTTTTTAATTGATTTTGCACTCATGTACAGCGTCCTGGTTCGGCACACACACAATCGTCAGCTGTCTGCATACTGTCCCACTTCGGTCTCCACCCTCACTATACGAAGGGAGGAACCCCATTAGTTTAATCATGTCCACCTGTCCCTCCAACCTCCCTGCATCACCCATCCCCTGCAGCTGAGCCAAGGACCACACCTCTGCCACACATTGATAATAAATTAATTGTTGACTGCACGTATAAACTGAGGAGTTCTCAGAAGCTGCTGCTGTTGGAGCAGAAGAACGGGGAGGGTTGCCTCAGGAAGAGCGTGTAGTGTAAAATATTTGTCAAATCAAATGCACCATATGACCAAAATAACAGCACACAGCGAGACTGAGGCCTTCAGCAAGGAGGCTCTGCACACAGAGGTTGTTCACAGTAATCCAGCCCCGAACGTCACAAACAGCTGGCATTACTGCACCACTAACAGGAAAACCCACACACAGGTGTCGTAATTCAAGTTTATAGACATAAAGGCACAAAGCGCTGTACAAAGAAATGAAAATGCAACAGCAACACAAAACCATGATGCTACTGCTCAGCCACAAGCCACCTTTATTTTTTAAGGAGAGTGAGGTGCATTCAAAAACTTCCTCCTTTTTCTAACCTCCATGAAAATGTAATTGAGCTGAAAAAAGAGGTGAATATTTTTGTAAGCAGCATATTCCAGTAATGTTAATTGCAGGGCAGCGTATGCATGACACTATGACTGAGGGCTGAGCCCTTCAGGTTTGATTCTACAGTCCCCTGTTTGTAGCTGTAAGGACTTGTGTGCAGCTAACTGCTCAACTGCACATTCTTATGGTTCTAACTGTAGAAACTGATGACCCTGTAGAGATGAAATCTGATTAATGTGATGACACTCTGCATTAGTGATTATGGTGTATGTGTATTTGTACGTGTGTGTGTATGTACATGTCTATACTTATAGATACTTATAGATATCTTTTACTCACATAGTAATAGTAGTAGTAGTAGAATAGTTTTTAATGTATTTCTTGCATATTTCCACAACTTGTATCAATAACATATTCTGGGTATGTGTGTACATAGAACCTCAGCTACCATTGTATATATTGTATTATCTTATTTATTTTGTATTTGTTGACTTTATATTCTGGTATACTCTTTGTATTCTTCTACTATCTGTACCTGAGCTGTGGTAACGCACAAATTTCCCCGCCATGGGATCAATAAAGTCTTATCTTATCTTACCTTATCTGGACAGGTGCACAAACGGCAGCTTGCTGATGTCATGATGCTGACCTGTCTTTAAATAAACAACAAATCATTTTTATTATTAATAATGGATAAAAACCGTGGAACGTCTAAGGCTGTAAAAACCAGGAAAAGTTTAATGAATCAGTTTGTTGTTCATTAGCTCTCCTGATCGTGGCGCCATCACACCTGTGTGACGTCTGCGAGCCCTGCGGGAAGCAGCAGAAGAAGAGAGGCCGGCGCTGCGCGCTGATTGGCTGCAGAGAGGGGCGTGCAGCGGAGCGTAGAGATGGCGGCGGTGACCAGAGGCTCTCTCGGCGCGTTCAGGCGGCTACTGGTGAGCAAATACAGGCTTCGTGTTCTCGTCACAGGCTCTGAAAGCGCTTAATGCTAACCTGCGGCTAATGCTAACGGAGAGTCTCCGCAACGTCACCAAGCTCAGTGCGTTAGCATAGCTAGCCAATGGGCTAGCTGATGCTAACCCTAATGGAATGAAACAGCCTCTGAGTTAGCATGCTTTGGCTAACAGCTAACAGCTGCGAGTGCTTCCTGATGGTCAGCAGCTGTTTCCGGGTCAGGGTCTGAGTCAGAACCAGAACCGGCAGTGTGCGGGTTCTGGTTCTGACCCAGATCTGAGCTCAGTAATATTCAGAGCTTGTCCTGCAGGTGAAACTTGCTTCACCTGCTGCCGCCAGGACAGGTGTTTGTTCCAGACCTCAGGAGCAGATGTGGTTTCAAACGACGGAAACGACGTGATTGACAGGTGGTCCTCCAATGATGTGTATAAATTTTAAAGCGAACTTTCTGTTTTATTTAGTGAGAAGTGACATGGGAGTGAGACAGCTTCGAGATATTCAGAGGAAACCTGCAATAAGAAAAACACCTGAGCAGAGTTTCTGTCAGCGAGTGACAACCTGAAGGCCATTTCCCATCATCCCCCACTTCCTGAAAGTGTCAAAGTCAGGCTTAGCGTAATCTTCAGTGACTTGGCATAAATCAGTGTAAATGCACTCGGTTTCCTCGTTTACATGCAGATGAGGAAACATAGATCTGGTGCCACAGTGTCAGAGGCGTGTGTGATGTTTTTATTGGCTGGCATTTCTTCTCTGTTAGGGTTACATCACCACCTTGTTTAAAGAATGTCCGTATGCATCTTTATTAGAAGCTGAAGGAGTTGTGAGCTAGTCTTCATGTTTGAGTTTCGGAGTGCTGGTCCTGGTCTGACATTCAGGACCTGAAGGAAGAACCATCAGGCCCTGAATATCAGGGGGCGTGGCTTAGAAGCACCTGTGTGTTGGCTGGTCCAGGTGACCTCTGTTATCTGCTCTTTTCCCGTCAGCTGAGTCAGCAGAGCCGCAGATGTTTCCGGCTGCAGAGCTTCAGATGTGACAGGACTCTGCAGCCAATGACCTTCAGGTGTGACAGGAAGCTCCAGGTGTTCAGCTGCAGAGGGCTGCATGTCGCTGTGGGTAAGTCCAGACCGGCAGCACCTGAATCCTGGCCTCCTCTGATCTCTCTGCTATTGCCATGGAGATCTGTATCATGGTGAACTGTTCTGGGTTTTCAGCTGTTTGATGGACTCTGGGAGAATTGAGGCAGATCACTCATGGTGGTGTACGCTGACCTCCATCAGCAGATTGTTCTGTTTCTCTGTGATCGTGTCACTGTTTTGTTTTGTCCGGCAGTGAATCAAGGACCTATCGTGCAGTTCAAACTGTCTGACATCGGTGAGGGAATCATGGAGGTGACCGTCAAGGAGTGGTACGTGACCAAGACAAAAAAAAAGAAAAAAAAGAGTCCAACAGCTCCGTTTTTTATTGTCATGACAAAATTTTGGTATTATTTTGTTTTTAAAATGAAGCAAACCTGAAACCCCAGAGTTTGTAAAAGAACAAACAGGTGAACATATGAAACGATTAGGATGTAACACCTGTAACCTGTAATGAAGGATGGCCTGTTAACTCGTTACACTCCAGTTTGTTCATGTAAATGGAGAGTCCTCTTCACACACTAAAGTTAAATATGGAGTTCAACAGGGTTCAGTGCTAGGACCAGTTCTGTTTACATTATACATGCTTCCCTTAGGTAGTATCATCAGAAGGCATAGCATCCATTTTCACTGCTATGCAGAGGACACCCAAGTTTATCTATCCATCAGGCCAGATAACACACACCAATTAGTTAAACTGCAGGAATGTCAGGAAGTCCTAAAGCCCTGGATGACCTCTAATTTTCTAAATTCAGATAAAACTGAGGTTATTGTACTTGGGACAGAAAATCTTAGAAATATGGCCTCCAATAACACTTTGAGGAACCTTGGAGTCATTTTTGACTAGGATATGTCCTTGTGCGTATTCTGTTCTTGTGATTTGCCACTGCATAAATAAATCTGGATTCCTCTGGCAGGTACGTGAAGGAAGGAGACAAAGTTTCTCAGTTTGACAGCATCTGTGAGGTTCAGAGCGACAAGGCATCGGTCACCATTACCAGCCGCTACGATGGGGTCATCAAAAAGCTCTACTACGATGCAGATGCCACGGCCTTTGTGGGAAAACCGCTGGTGGATATCGAGACGGAGTCTGGCTCAGGTGAGGCATCAGCAGGTCTTCACTCGTCCACCCGTCCAAGTTCACGGCTGAAAGTCTCACTGCTGTTATCCTTCAGAGGTGATCCAGGAGGAGGACGTGGTGGAGACGCCCGCCATGGCTCGAGAAGAACACACCCACCAGGAGATCAAAGGTCACAAGACGCAGGCCACGCCTGCAGTCAGACGCCTCGCCATGGAGAACAATGTAAGTGTGATTCCTATTTGTCCGCACCGGGTTGTCCCAGTCTGTCCCACTGTGTTCCCAGTTGAGGTGTCGCTTTGTCCTCAGATAAAGCTCAGTGAGGTGGTGGGGACTGGCAGAGATGGGCGGATCCTGAAGGAGGACATCCTGAACTTCCTGGCAAAGCAAACTGGAGCCATCTTGCCTCCGACACCTTTCCAGGAGATCCAGACTCCGCCCCCGGCCCCTGCTGCTGCTCCTGCTGCTGCCAAGCCTGTGAGCACTAAGGTGGCTGTGAAACCTCCACCCGCTACTCCTAAACCTGTCTTCACTGGCAAGGACGTGACGGAGCCCCTCAAAGGTCAGAGATTGCTGTCAAGCCTAAGTGTTGCGCTGTTCACTGCGAGACTTGCATGTCATCTCCTTTCTCTCTAAACATTCTGATTGGCTCTTCAGGTTTCCAGAAAGCGATGGTGAAGACGATGACTGTGGCGCTGAAGATTCCTCACTTCGGTTACTGTGACGAGGTTGACCTGAGTCGCCTGGTGGCTCTGAGGTCAGAGCTGAAACCTCTCACCGAGAGTCGTGGCGTCAGACTGAGCTACATGCCCTTCTTCATCAAGGTTGGGGGTTAAGGCGCCATGCACGAGCTGCTGATCGATTGCATGTTTGATATTGAAGTTAATGCTTTTCTCTCATTGGCTCAGGCTGCCTCCCTCAGTCTCCACCACTTCCCGATCCTCAACGCCTCGGTGGATGAGGGCTGCCAGAACATCACCTACAAGGTAAGAGCATGCTCCGAGCCGGCTTCGCTTCCCTGGTTGCTCGGTGACGTCATTAGTGCTGACGGTGGTGTTTCCTGTGATTCAGGCGTCCCACAACATCGGCCTGGCAATGGACACAAGTCAGGGTCTGCTGGTTCCCAATGTGAAGAACGTCCAGCTGCTCAGCGTGTTCGAGATCGCCCTTGAGTTGAACCGCCTCCAGGTGCTCGGAGCATCGGGTCAGCTGGGGACTGCCGACCTGATGGGGGGCACTTTCACACTGTCCAACATCGGATCTGTGAGTCTGACAACAACAGCGACACGAAAATATCACAACAGTGCTGAGAGAAGCCATATTGACCTCACTCTGCTTGCTATGTTCGAACCAGATCGGAGGCACTTACGCCAAGCCCGTGATCCTCCCACCCGAGGTTGCCATCGGAGCGCTAGGAAAGATCCAGGTGAGCCCTGGTCAGACCGAACACACAGCACATACAGAGTCAGGTTTGTTTTAGTTTAGCATGAGAGGAAAAAGGGTGAATAGCACAAGATATCAAGGATCGCAATAAAGAACAAGAAGATGGTCTAAAGTGTACCTCACCCTGACTCTGATTACCTGTTCTGTTTCATTATCTTTAAGAATATAAAGCATTTGACCTGGTTTGGAAAATATTAAATATGAATTTATTGGAAATCAGTGTCTTCAGAAGAATGATGTTCTCTGACCTTTCGGAGGAGGGCTTTGTTCCTCACACTGAAAAATAAACTGCTATTTTGTTCAGAGAAAGGAAAACTTACTAAGGTGTGTCTGTGGTTTCTTCGTGAATCACAACAGGAAGTTAAACCGGACCGTCTGACTATCAGGTGACTGTTCGATCAGCTGGCAGGTTCTGAGCATGCTCAGATACCTGCCTGATGTTCCTGTTTCTTCTGTGAAACAGCAGGAAGTGACGAATGGACCATAATTCAGGAGTTTATCCATTCAGCTACACTGCTGCCTGCTGCTAAGGATGTGGCATTACAGAGCAGCTGTTTGTTTTTTTTAACACGGCTTGCTGACTTCCTGTCTGTCTGTCCAGGTGCTACCGAGGTTTGACGCTGCTGGTCAGGTGGTCCGAGCTCACATCATGAAGGTCAGTTGGTCGGCGGATCACCGCATCATCGACGGCGCCACCATGTGTCGCTTCTCCAACCTGTGGAGGGAGTACCTGGAGAACCCGGCCAGCATGGTGCTGGACCTCAAATAAACAGTTTCCCATCAGCCCCGGGGAGGGCGGGACACCACACTAACAAACCTCACTGCTCCGCCTCCTTCTCCTCTCCCCGCCTTCACTTCCTGTTTCTGTTTGAGGCCTTAATGCCAACTGTCATTTCCTTGTTGCCTTTAAGCAAGGCACTGTGAGGAGAGGAGAAGGGGTCAGCCTGTCAGAGTGACACACAGTGTGAACTGGGGTCGTGATTGTGGGTTCTGCAGGCCAGTCTGGTGGAAATGACCTGAAACAGGAAGTGAGTTCCTGTTCCTGCTCTGGAGCTTCAGGAAAACCATCAGGAAATAAATCAAGACAATTAGCCTTTTTTTTTTTTTTTTTTTTTTTAAATGCAGGCAGTAGTGTTTTAATGCATTAAAATCACAGACTGTATATAAAAGATGGCTACCATGCTGTCACCCAGCGGTTAGTGACACCTTGAATTGAGAGTTTTTAACGATCACCATCATCGACGTGATGAGGGATGCTGAATGTTCATACTGTAATGACTTGTCAGTCACATGAAGCCCCGCCCTAAATCCTCACCTGCTTCCTGCTCCTTTGCTACTCTAATTAGACCATCTCCTCCAAAGTTAACTTCCTGTTTTCTTCACCAAAACACACCAAGACCATGAACTCACCAGGGACCTTAGGCAAGTCACCCCCTGCTGGATGTTAGAGAGAATGCAGGTTTAAATTTTCTGTCCATCTTTTATATACAGTCAGACACTGCAGAGCAGTTGTTGTCAGGTGTCCAGGTGAGATGCTCGAGTCTGAGATGAGCTGGAAGATGAGGCATGCTCCTGTAACTGCACAGTGAGCGTGTCAGATGGCTCCAATCAGAGTCAGGAGCAGATTTAAATAAATGCATGTGATCGTGATGTCATCCACAGACTTTCACCTGCAGACACCTGATGTCCTGTCACTATAAAATAATAATATTCATTTTCACTCTGTCTGAATTTCCTCCGCCGAGGCCCAGTTTTAACATGGGCTGTTCCATCTCGCCCACACAAAGCCCGACCTGCCGGGTTCAGGTTAAACCTGCAGACTGCGTCCGCACGTACGTTTACCCTCGGAGGAGGTGACTCGATGGTTTGTAGCTTCCCTGAAACTCTAAAATCCTGAGCATTAAACTCCACATATTCATGTACTGTGAAGTCATGTGACCAAACGTGATCAAAGCAAGTGTTGCTGGATCGGATCGTGCTCGTGTCAGTCGGATCAAACAGATGAACTCCTTGCTGATCTCAATCTGTGGATCCAGGTAGTCGTTATTTTTCACGTGAACGCAGTTTGAAACAAATACAGGCCCCGTCGGTCGGATGGTGATGGCGGTCTTCTCTGCTGCTGAGCGATCCGTGGTGTGCTCACATTATCGTGGCGGTTTATGAGCAGTGCCATGGTGTCTTTGTTTCTTTTTGTCAATCTGTTTCTGTTTGATTTTAAAATCCTCCTCATAGTCCCGCTCATGAGCATTGACCACGTTTGAATCGTGACCAATGCAGGAAACAGAATTACTAACATTATCAAGCTGCAGCACTGTTGGTATCATGCGAATGCACCAATGGGAATGACAGTTTTTGTCAGTGAGGAGGGGGGGGGGTTCGTGTCCTTGGGCTGACACCGTTAACCCTCTAAGGCTGCTGTGAAGCTCTTCCTGCTGACCTGACTCCGTTATTTTTGCTCGTCGTATTTATTAGTGACTGTTACTGCAGACCGCACTGAGAGTCTGCCAGCTGTTAAACTCCATATTCTCAGCATCTGGAGCTCGGACACAGACGATAATCTGAGATTAGATCTGAAATTCAGGATTAAGGTTAGTTTTAAATGTAAATTGTGGGATGTGGGATTTTCTCTGCCCTCCCCCTGCACAGCTTCACACTGCAATGGATCTTTTATTGTGAAAGTTATTTGAAAGTACTCTGTGCTTTCAGAAATAGTAAGAATTTTTGTTATATCAGATTTAAAAGGTTGAATTAGGTTAAATTCTCTCGGTAACACCAGTCCGGATCTTCAGTATGTATCTTGGGCAGAAGCGCGCCGACTCTGGACGTCAGAGCAGGAAGCTAGTCTCAGTTAAACCTCGGTTATAACCCGATAACTAGAGCTGAGGTGATGGAGTCATGATGTAGCGCTGCAGAGCTGTTGGTCGGTCTTCCCGGACTCCCTCGCTGTCCCGGTGGCTGCTGGGTAAAGAGCACGGTGTCGGGTTATATGTTGGTGTCACGTCGTCTTCTTCTTTTTGTTTGCGTCGTCGGTTTTAGCGACAGATGAAATGTAAACGTGTAAAAAGTGTTTTGTATGTTTGGGAGTCGGTCGGGTTTAAAATGTGTGAAACTGAATAAAACCTCTGAATAAAGCTGAACACGACTCGCTCTGTGTGTGTGTGTGTGTGTGTGTGTGTGTGTGTGTGTGTGTGTGTGTGTGTGTGTGTGTGTGTGTGTGTGTGTGTGTGTGTGTGTGTGAGAGAGAGAGACAAAGAGAGAGAAAAAGAGTGAGTGAATGTGAGCCTGTGTAGGGGTGGGGGTAACCCTCAGTAACCTGTACCTCTGGTCCCGATCAGCTGATGGTATTTTTAGTGTGGGTCTGGCAGTAACAGCGGGTCATATGACTGCGTGTCTGTGATGTGTCATGTGATGTGTCACCTGAAGGCTATAATTATCAAGGAGAGCCGAGGTCAGATTTCAGCAGACAGGACGCAGCATGGAGGAGAGCTGCAGCTTGGTCACACGGTGACGAGTAATATCCGTGTACTTCAACAGGTAATACTTCCCATATTGCTACAGTACTAATACTACTGTTGTACTAGTACTGCTCCTACTGCAGGACTGAAACAGAGAAGTTTCAGTAGCTGGAAACTGTCTCTGGTTGTTTTTTGTTTTTTTTGGTTTTTTCATGTTTGTGCTTCAAAGTGAATCTGATGGGTTTTTAAATTGAATTGATCTGAAACATGAAATGTAATTTCATGTCACTGTCAGTGTTGGGTTGGGGCTACAGCTCAGATTGGACATACAGGTTATCCTGTATGTCCACCTGCGTGCTGTGACATCACGAGGCTGACAGGAAGTGGTGATGATGGTGGGCGTGATGGTAGCATGCAGCTCGGTGAGCTCCATCAAAGCACTGTGGGAGACCAGGATCAGGAGGAAGAGGGAGGAGCAGGAGGAGGAGCACAAGAGGAGGCCCATGAGGGGCGGGGCCACAGGCAGGTCAGACCACACCCAGTCACTTGAGCACACTTTCTGTTGGTATACAGCGCTGGTTCAGTGAGAGCACCAGTGATGGTCAAAGTGGGGACCTCCAAAGGACGCTCTATGAACCTTATAAAAATTACCCATAAAAACTTTGAACTGGTTCATATTCAGTGTTGGGACCTCTAGTCCCACCAACTTCCTGTTTCTCTTGCAGTGTTTCTACCATAGAGTAAATGAAAATGCGGTGAACCTGAAAAAAGATGAGTCAGTTTCAGAGGGGGGATGAACCCAGTGATTATGTCCATCTTTTACATACAGTCTATGGTCTGGCTGAAAGCAGACCATAGACTATGTTGAATCTCTGCATCAGATTCAACATACAGTCTCTGCATCAGTCAAACTGTATCAGGACAGAATGTTTCAGCCAGCCAAGGAGAAGATGGAGGGAAACAAATTATTTAAAACAAAAAAGTGTAAAAATAAAGCCATAAAGATGAAACACATTAAATAGAAAAACATAGTGAACGAGAATCATGTCACAAGAAATAAAACTAAAGAATAAAGTTGGGGGAAAAAAAGGTAACTGAAGTGATGTCCCAAGTCAGACCGAAGAGGTTTCATCACTTGGTGATTTTGGTCCAGACTTGGAGTCGGGCTTTGGGAAGACCGGGCGGCGCTGGCCCGGCTAAAGCAGAAGCTGGAGACTGAGGACGGCCGGCTGGTCCTCCGGATCGAGCAGGAGGAGTGGAAGGTAACGCCCCCTTGCAGGAAGCACACTCAACTGTCACTTCGGCGCATTGTGAGCTCCCTGCTCTGGTTTCCAGGTTCTGCCGGGCTGCCTGATCCAGCTCAGTCAGGTCCAGGAGTGGCAGATCCACCGGACCGGACTACTGAAGATCCCTCACTTCATCTCCAGCTTCCAGAACCTTCTGGTGCTCGATCTGTCCCGGAATGGAGTCGCTGAGATCCCCAAACAGATCGGTGAGCTCACCTCGATTTAATCCGCCTGTGAGCCGCATTTTCTGGTTCTGTGTGCTGTGACCTCACCTGGTTTTGGTCTCAGGGAAGCTGACCCGGCTCAGAGAGCTGCTGCTGAGCTACAACAGAATCCCGTTTGTCCCGGCAGAGCTGAGCGGGTGTGAGAGCCTGGAGAGGCTGGAGCTGGCCATGAACCGGGACTTGAATGAGCTACCGGACCAGGTGAGTGCCTGAACCGTCTGCACACCTGGACCCGGCTGTACCAGGGGTGTTCATGAGCTGACTTCCTGTCTTCAGCTGTTAGAGGAAGCAGGAAGTGATTTACGAAAGCAAAGAACTCAGCAGACAGCTTCTGCTAAACCACCACTGCCTCTTTACCGTACACCTGAAACGTAGGGCTGGTTCAGTCTGAGCTCAGGTGTGCTCCTCTCTCTGACCTTCAGCTTGGGACGCTGTCGCGGCTGCAGCATGTTGATCTTTCCATGAACGACTTCAGCTGCCTGCCTGCCTGCCTGCTCGCCCTGCCGGCGCTCGAGTGGCTCGACATAGGAGGAAACCGCCTGCATCACTTACCTGAAGACATACACAGGTAGGAGCTGGGACATGGCCTAAGCGCCACCCCCTTTCTGTCAACAGCAAGTGATCATGTGTTTGTCCTCAGGATGGAGGCGCTACACACTCTGTGGCTGCAGAGGAACGAGCTGGAGAAGCTTCCGGAGAACATCGCCAGGATGAGGAGCCTGGACACGCTGGTGCTCAGCAGCAACAGGCTGAGAGACATCCCACCGCTCATGGAGGGCATGTCCAACCTCAGGTGAGTCCGGCCGTCCTCACACACATGCCCTCCGTCTGTCTGTCTGTCCTCACTCACTTCTTCTTCTCTTCCTTGGAGCAGGTTTGTGAACTTCCGGGATAACCCCCTGACTCTGGACGTGACGCTACCGAGCAATAAGGCAGTGGCTGAGGAGGAGGAGGAGGAAGATGACCGGGAGATGTTCGGGAAAGAGTTCATGCTCATGTACATCCAGGAGGCCCGAAAGAGAGCGTACGCCGTGCTCAACGTGCACTGCGTCAACCGTTAGTACTGAGCATGCTCACTGACCTGCGTGCGCTAACACGCTAACCTGTGTGTGTGCCAAGCATCTCATGGGGGCAGCGACCCTCAGCGGCGTCACCCAACAGGAAGCTAAACCCCGACTGACCCCTCTGACCTCAGGTTATTAAAGAGTGATGTCAAGAATAACCACTGTGTTGTTCCTGCCATTCGGCGCCATTTCAGGGTGATAACGTGGAAAAAAGTGACATTTCAGCATTTCACGTGACCGACGGCTCCTTAAACTACTAGAATAATACACTGGGCCGGCTCAGGATATGCATTTCCTGTTCCAGGAGTGGCGTTAATAAGCGTCATGAATGTGCGGTCACTTTCATATTTACATTTTCTAAGAGCTGAAATGTTCCTGCTTACTCTGTAAATCTATTTGAAGATGTGTTGGAATAATCACATCATACCACTTCACGTTTTTATGATTAAAAAGGAAGTTGAATAAATTTGACCTGTTTTTTGATTAAATTTACTCACTTCAGTTAACCATAAACATACAAAGAAAACATTTAATCTTGTTCACTATGAAAAAACCAGAGAACCCCGCCCTGTACCCAACAAAGTTTCATTAGATCGATCAGATGAAATGTCCCAATCATCCTTAATTCACCATTAAGAGAAATACATCAATTAAATACAAAAAAGAGCTTTAGAAGCTGGATGTATAATCCTGAAGATTTGATGGATTTCATGAAGTGATGTTTCTCACAGCTGTCTGCAGTTTAAACTGAAGGTGCTCACCTGTATCAGCTTTTGGGTTTGATACCAACAGCACAAATATAACTTTAAATTTACATAAATATTTGGGGCAGTATGAGGGCTCGGTGATTAGCACTGTTACTTGCGTGGATTCTCTGCGGGAACATCGGCTTCCTCCCATAGTACAAAGACATGCAGTTAGTGGGTTTAGGTTAATTGGAAACTCTAATTTGCCCATAGGTTTGAATGTGAACAGGTGTTCGTCTCTATGCGTTAGCTCTGCGACAGACTGGCCACCTGTCCAGGGCATACCCTGCCTCTTGCCTTATGTTAGCTGGGATAGGCTCCAGCCCTCTCACAACCCTGATAAGGATGGATGGATGGATAAATATTTGACGATAACTTCATATGTTCCTAGTTTTAAATTAGTTGTATCACTGCACAGCTGCAAAACCCAACCAGCCACTAAGCTTATTATTTCTACCCTTTACGTTTTTATATACATTTTATATAAAGCACAACATTAAAAAAAAAGTCAGTTCATTTTGAATTTAACATAATTAACAAAACATAGTTTTTTATAGTTTAGTTGCTGCCTGACATGACATAACTGGCCTTTTACTGTGAGAAACGATAACAAGCAGGACGTTTCATGCTTAAATCAGCCGTTATTACTCACATGTGAAGACCACACCAAGGTTTTTCAACATGTTTACACTGTGAGGGAAACTGTCCCAGAGGACCAATCAGGGGACCCTTTCAGAGGGATCTTCATAACAATTCAGGGACACGACACAAAGACTTTAATTATTTCAAGTGTTTTCATACAAAAATGTGGTGTAGAATATTCTAAGTTGGGCTTGTCTGGATTTCTAGAACTCAGATCACTGACTCACTTTAGGCTAAAATAATGGAGGCATACAGAATATATGGCCCGTGTTTATATCAAACCCTCATTTCTATCTTTGGGGCTGAAATGGCACCGTATACGAGGAACAACCTGACATCATTTGAATGTTTTGTTGGTTTCAGCTGACACGATTTTCTCTTTGAATGTTTCAGAGTCCGATGGCGAGTCCAATGACGAGTCCTCAGCGTGAAATATGGCACCACGTCTTTTTTTCTTCTTCTGAGCTTCTCCCTCATAAAGACACTTCCACAAAGCCATACTTGTGCTTTTATTTTGAAAGACTTTGCGTGGATGAGCGGGACGAGTCAAACTCCAGAAGTTTGTCCAGCTGTGAAATAATTCACGATTGTGCCATGTGACAGGCAGATTTTAGTGAGCATGCTCAGAGCGCCGCTTGTTGAAAGACTGCAAACGTTTTATGTACATGAGGAAAAAAAAAATCGCTTTAATACAAACAGGAAACACCTGAGCATGTTCAGTCAGACTTCCTGTAACTTAAAACTCAAAATTGCAGCTTACAATCAAACAGCAATGAGGTGATAATCAACCAATCAGGAGGAGTGGGGGGTGAGGGGTACGGCGGTCAGCAGGACATTCTCCAGCGTGACATCACTGCTGATGTAACGAGTCAGTTTGCTGCTGAATCCTTTCATCTGCAGGAAGTGACACCTGCCGTGGTCAATCAGCTGTTTGCATAGACGGCCGAGCTGCTCACGTTCAGACGCCGACAGAAACCTGTCACGCACATACGTGCACACACACACACACACACACACACACACACAGTGTATTAGTTCACTGTAAACATGCAGACAGCCCTGATTATTATACACTAGGAACGTTAAACTCTAGCCCCTCCTTCTCTTCCTATAGCCCCTCCTTCTCTTCCTGTAGACCCTCCTGCTCCGGAACTTGATCTTCATGTTCATCACTTGTGCACTGATGAGATCAGAGTGTGTGCAGTGTCAGTCCTCCTCCGTGTTTAGCCTGTGTGACACGCTGACATCAGCTCGTCACAGACCTTACACTGAATAGAGCTAATAAATATTTAGAAAAAGGATTTCCAGCTGCTTCATGAATCTAAGTATCACATGTGTGAGCTGAAATAAATCCACTCTCCTGTCCTTCACTTTGTCTCTGCAGCTGATTCTGAACATAAATCACTGACATACTGCTGACTTGTGCTGATTGGTTGGTTAAACCTCCTTAAAGCCCAGCACAAGCCACTGGATGTGGTCTTTGAAGGTGCTGATGTGAATCAGTAAAGAAGGATTATTCTTAACTGTGGATCATGCAAAGCTGCTCTAAAATAAAACCAGAGGAACGAAAACTTCTTCAAATCTTCATTGAGTAAATCTGATTTTCTTTTCTGAACTGCAGAAACTTTTTACTTCGGGCTGGGTCCATATAACCATCGGTTGACAGCTTTCAGGGTCAGAGGTCAAATATTTACCCATTCACAGCGTCCGTCTCTTCTGCTGGTTCGTGCTCTTCGCTATCTCCTCTCTGATTGGTCGGTCTGAGTCCACATGTGGCCCAGCTGGACATCCGACAGAAAGCAGAGAATTCCCGTGCCCCGAGTCCTCTCTGCAGAAAGAACTGTTGCCCGACGTAGTGACGCCACTCACAGCGATGGTGGCAGCACAGCGCCACTGTCAGGCCCAGCACTGGGCCAGGACCACAACCTGTTGGTACTGATCCAAGACCCCCTCCTGACCTTGGCTCAGATGGTTCTGATGGTCTGAGGCGTTTATGGGGCGGTTCTTTTTCCTCCGACTGTCCTGCAGTTTCCAGCAAACAGCGCAGAGCCAGATCTGAGAACAGAACCAGAACATGATGAGACTAGACAAGTACTACAGAAATGCTAGTTTCCAGGTGGATGTTGGTGTACTTCAGCTGAAGTTCTGAGAAAAACATAAGCTGAGCTCCAGGTTTTACCCTGCCAGGTAAAACCAAACCCATCATGCTCCAGCACAGGTGGAGGAGGTGGAGAGCAGGATGGAGCTTGCAGGAACCAGCGTAGAGCAGCGGTTACTGCGGAATTATAAGCCAGATGTTGCTTACCACCAATCAGAGCTGACAGTTTTTTGGCTGTTCTCACCTGTCGCCGCTCCACACAGGTGTTTACCAACTCCGACCAGAGGCAGTTTCTTCTCGCAGAGCAGAGGGACTTTACCTGAAAGCATCACAGAATCAGGTCAGGAGAGGTCAGAGGTCAGAGCACCACAGTGTCCAGATGTTCCTGTCTTACTCAGATCCAGATGCTGAATGTCCACCTGCAGCCTCTCAAACTGAACTCCAGCATCCTGATGTTTCCCGTCCACCTGCAACAGAACGCACCTGTTTCACTTATCGAATAATCAAACTGATCAGCTGCTCTCGGTCTTAATCACAGTCTGTACATAAAAGATGGACTTGGCACGGGGATGTCATCATCAGTGTGTGAGGTGTGAATCAGAGGAACGCCGACATGCGACAGCGATGCTTCCACTTTTAATTTCAAACCCAGAAATGAAAATATGGAAAGCAGCAGGTGAGCAGGCAGGGTTCTGAAGGTACTTGGGTTGTCAGGGTTTTGGAGTTTGGGTTTGGGTTTGAGTTTAGGGTGAAGTGGATTTCAGAATCAGGGCTGTACCTTGAACCGGGTGCTGCAGCGCTCCACCAGCAGCAGCTGCAGGTCCTCACAGGTCTTCGGGTGTTCGCAAGTCTTCAGGGCCTCGTGGATCCAGTGGGACAGCTTCCCTCGACCCGCTCCAAACTCCACGAAGCACCGCCCCCTTCCCAGCAGCCCCAGCTCCTCCAGGTGACCTAAGATGGAAGACTGAGGACACCCGGCAGGTCAGATGGGGATTAGTTTTACTTCTCAGTTTAATTCTTCACCATGGAAATGAGATGAATATAAAGACTAATGGTGCTGTCACCGAGTCTACCTGCTGCTTCAGGTGTTTGTGGGCAGAGTCTCCATTCTTTGGGTTGTGGAGCTCGTCGTGGAGGGCGGGGTGAGACTGGAGGCTGTCCTCCAGGTCGCACTGCAGTCCTACAACAACAGCAGGGACACCAGGAGAACAAATTTAGAGGATCATCATTTAGCCTGGAGAAATAGTTTGCTGCTTTATAAGAAAGCCCTCCGCAAAGCCAGAACATCTTACTATTCATCACTGATTGAAGAAAATAAGAACAACCCCAGGTTTCTCTTCAGCACTGTAGCCAGGCTGACAAAAAGTCAGAGCTCTACTGAGCCAACAATCCCTTTAACGTTAACTAGTAATGACTTCATGAACTTCTTCACAAATAAAATTTTTATCATTAGAGAAAAAATGACCAATAATCATCCCACAGATGTAATATTATCTACAGCTACTTTTAGTACCATCGATGTTAAGTTAGACTCTTTTTCTCCAATTGATCTTTCTGAGTTAACTTCAATAATTAATTCCTCCAAACCATCAACGTGTCTTTTAGACCCCATTCCTACAAAACTGCTCAAAGAAGTCCTGCCATTAATTAATTCTTCGATCTTAAATATGATCAACCTATCTCTAATAATCGGCTATGTACCACAGGCCTTCAAACTGGCAGTAGTTAAACCTTTACTTAAAAAGCCATCTCTAGACCCAGCTGTCTTAGCTAATTATAGGCCAATCTCCAACCTTCCTTTCATATCAAAAATCCTTGAAAGAGTAGTTGTCAAACAGCTAACAGATCATCTGCAGAGGAATGGCTTATTTGAAGAGTTTCAGTCAGGTTTCAGAGCTCATCACAGCACAGAAACAGCTTTAGTGAAGGTTACAAATGATCTTCTTATGGCCTCTGACAGTGGACTCATCTCTGTGCTTGTCCTGCTAGACCTCAGTGCTGCGTTCGATACTATTGACCATAATATTCTATTAGAGCGATTAGAACATGCTGTAGGTATTACAGGTACTGTACTGCAGTGGTTTGTATCATATCTATCTAATAGACTCCAATTTGTACATGTAAATGGAGAGTCCTCTTCACCCACTAAGGTCAATTATGGAGTTCCACAGGGTTCAGTGCTAGGACCAATTCTGTTTACATTATACATGCTTTCCTTAGGCAGCATCATTAGAAGACATAGCATAAATTTTCACTGCTATGCAGATGACACGCAGCTCTATCTATCCATGAAGCCAGGTAACACACACCAATTAGTTAAACTGCAGGAATGTCTTAAAGACATAAAGACCTGGATGGCCGCTAACTTTCTGCTTCTTAATTCAGATAAAACTGAGGTTATTGTACTCGGCCCTGAAAATCTTAGAAATATGGTATCTAACCAGATTCTTACTCTGGATGGCATTACCTTGGCCTCCAGTAATGCTGTGAGGAGTCATTTTTGACCAGGATATATCCTTCAACGCACATATTAAACAAATATGTAAGACTGCTTTCTTCCATTTGCGCAACATCTCTAAAATTAGAAATATCCTGTCTCAGAGTGACGCTGAAAAACTAGTTCATGCATTCATTACTTCCAGGCTGGACTACTGTAATTCTTTATTATCAGGATGTCCTAAAAACTCGCTGAAAAGTCTTCAGCTAATCCAAAATGCTGCAGCAAGAGTACTGACAGGGGCTAGAAGGAGAGAGAGCATATTTCTCCTGTTTTGGCTTCCCTTCATTGGCTTCCTGTTAAATCCAGAATTGAATTCAAAATCCTGCTCCTCACATACAAGGTCTTAAATAATCAGGCCCCATCTTATCTTAATGACCTTGTAGTACCATATCACCCTATTAGAGCACTTCGCTCTCGCTCTGCAGGCCTACTTGTTGTTCCTAGAGCATTTAAAAGTAGAATGGGAGGCAGAGCCTTCAGTTTTCAGGCCCCTCTTCTGTGGAACCAGCTTCCAGTTTGGATTCGGGAGACAGACACTATCTCTACTTTCAAGATTAGGCTTAAAACTTTCCTTTTTGCTAAAGCATATAGTTAGGGCTGGACCAGGTGACCCTGAATCCTCCCTTAGTTATGCTGCAATAGACGTAGGCTGCCGGGGATTCCCATGATGCATTGAGTTTTTCCTTTCCAGTCACCTTTCTCACTCACTATGTGTTAATAGACCTCTCTGCATCGAATCATATCTGTTATTAATCTCTGTCTCTCTTCCACAGCATGTCTTTATCCTGTTTTCCTTCTCTCACCCCAACCGGTCGCAGCAGATGGCCGCCCCTCCCTGAGCCTGGTTCTGCCGGAGGTTTCTTCCTGTTAAAAGGGAGTTTTTCCTTCCCACTGTTGCCAAAGTGCTTGCTCATAGGGGGTCATATGATTGTTGGGTTTTTCTCTGTATGTATTATTGTGCGATCTCCTGTACAATATAAAGCGCCTTGAGGCGACTCCTGTTGTGATTTGGCGCTATATAAATAAAATTGAATTGAATTGAATTGAATCTGCTGAGTTACAAAATGTCCAAAAACTTTTTAAGAGTCACACTTCACCCTAACCCAAATTAAACCCGAACTAAACCTGACCTGAACTGAAACTAAACCAAAGCTAAACCTGACCTGAACCAAAACTGACCTAATTTCAAACTAAATTTTAACCTGACTCTAAACCGACACTAGATCTAACCCCAAATAAATCAAAACTAAAGCTGATCTGAACCCAAACTAAAGCTGACGTAACCCTGACCTAAGCAAAAACTAAAACCAACCCTGAACTAAACTTAATTTACACCCAGTTTAAATATAAACTGAATCTAATCCCAATCCTAACCTACTCCGTGAAAAGACTGTCAGTTTTGTGATGTTTTGTGTCACTTCAGCCAAACTGAAGCAGTCGTGTGAGAGTGTGAGTACTTCAGCCATCACTGATCACCGGATCTCAGCAGCTCACCTTTGAACGCTGTCTTCAGTTTATCCACCAGAGTTTCCAACTCAGTCCTGCTGAGCTCAGACAGACTCACCTGAAACACATCACCATTATGATGTCACTGTCATGATGCCACCATCACCATCATCATTGTCTTGATCTCATGATCATGTGTGGTTATTAAAGTATTTACTTTGCTGGTTTGTGTGTAATGAAGAAGTGTGTGATCGTGTGTGTAGACGCTGCTGTCCATTCTCGGTGCTTCCTCTGCTGTGAAACAACTGTTTCCTGACAGTGTGTGTGTGAATCGAGCTGCTGTTGGTGTTTAAAGATCTGTGAATCAAAGTGTCTGCAGATCTTTTACTTTACCAGTTCTTCTTCGATCAATCAGCATTCGACCACAAAACACCAGCGTAAAACCATGAATCAACTTTCTGTAAGCTGAGACTCAGTGTTAAATAGCCACGGGGCAGGTGAGTCGTTACCTGTTGAAGCGTCTCATCTCCATCAGCTGATCCAGCGTTGATGTTTTCGACAAAGTAAACCTGCAGGAGATCAAACGTTCATCTCTGTGGAAACACTTGGATAAACACGCAGACACCGACCACCGCTCCTTAATCAATCGCTGATCAACTGATGGATCAATAGCGTCTCACCGGTTTGGCTTTCTCTCTGGAGTTGCATTTCTTCAAGTGTTTCTGGAGTTTGTCTTCACTCACGGTGCTGAAACACATAAGCAAGCAGAGTAGGATCAATAGGTACCAGTGATCAGCTTCCTGTCAGCCGATCAATGACCTGATTGATGACTGATGTGTTGTAACTCACTGTTTGGGGTCCAGAGGACAGACGATCCTCCTGCTGCCACCCCCATCCTCCTCCTGGAAACAGGAAACACATCACAGGCTCATGACATCACAGCTGATCTACATCATTGATCTTCTCAAACTCGCTGATATCTGCAGCTCCGGGTCAGTCTGCCTGCTCAGATGTGAGCTTAGATCGCCCCACTGATTTCTGAAATCTGGACGAACTCGTCATCGCTTCATGTACGCTCGTAGCTTTCCACAGTGAGTTTTTTTCAGGACGTTGTCCGGTGTGTACACAGCAAGTTCGGATCTGGAAAAATTCTGAAAAAAATGACTTCTTCTTCATCACTTCTATTGTTGCACAATGGGATCAAAGTCTTCTCCGTGGTATCGACCATTGTATTCTAGTACGGTGACAAGCCCAGTGCCAAATCCCCACAAAGACATCTGCAGCAGTGAGTCCAGAGCGCAGACTGAGCCGTGCTGTTAAACCTCATACAGAACCCCATTACCTCACAATCACGAGCACTGAGCTTGCAAATAATTTCATGCATCAGATTTCTTCATACAGCTTCAAATGTTCCAACTCTAGCAGCTACAAATGGTTTATCTGCACTGAGCCACTGCAGACTCTTCAGGCATAACCTTGTGATCGTCATCATGCCATTGTAAGCTATATGATTCCTATGGTACGTCTACACGTGTATCATATACACAGGTGTACAGTATAGTCTGAATAAAGAGATCTTCACTCTGTGTGTGCATGCATTACATTAATGTAGTGCACACGTCATCATCATCTGTGGTCTGATCTGTAATAAGATATCCGACCTCATTCCAGACAGTGAGATATTAACACTATATTGTATTCACTCCCCCATCCAAATCCCTGAATTCAGGTGTTCCATCACTTCCATGTCCACGGGTGTATAAAATCAGCATCTGGGCGTGCAGACTGCTTCTATACACATTTGTAAAGAATGGCTCGGTCTCGGGAGCTGAGTGAGCTCCAGCGTTGTGCTGTAATAGGAAGTGTCCTTGTGATATCCACAGCCAGCTGTTAGTGGGATTATAACCAAGTGGAAACGACTGGGAATGACACCAACTCAGCCATGAAGTGGTCGGCCATGCAAATCACAGAGCGGGCTCAGTGGATGCTGAGGATCATGGTGCACAGAGTTCACAGACTTTCTGCAGAGTCAACCTTTACAGACGTCCAAACTTCACGCCTTTAGAAAATCTTAAGAACAATGCGTGGAATGGGTTTCCATGGCAACCAGCTGCATCCAAGCCTTACATCACCAAACAAATAGCAAAGCATTGGACGCAGTGAAGCAAAGCACATGCCACTGGACTCTAGAGCCGTGTTCTCTGGAGTGTCCAATCACGCGTCTCCGATGGATGAGTCTAGGTTTGTGGTTGCCAGGACAACGCGACTTGTCTGACTGCACTGTGCCAAGCGTAAAGTTTGGTGGAGGGGCGATTATGGTGTCGGGTGTTTTCCAGGTGCCGTGCTCCAACCCTTAGTTCCAGTGAAAGGAACTCTTCATGCTTCAGCAGACCGACACACTTTGGACACTTTCATCTTTCCGACTTTGTGGGCATAGTTTGGGGATGGCTGCTTCCTGCTCCTGACCGGTCCACCTGGAGCCGGATCACACCTGAGCAAGTGATTGTGTCCGTGAACTCACCATGGTCGCGTGCTCCCCGCAGTACTTCCTGCCTTTTCCCGCCACCATCTTACAGAAACGCTTCTTCTTCTGCACGAAGAAACAGCAGTGGCCGGGCTCCGGGGCCGCCATGTTGTAGGACACGAAAGCAGCTGCCTTCAGGGGGCCGATGGAGTGTGGGAAATACCACCGACGAAGGAACACCACGTGGTTTACTGCGTAAAAACATGACGGCTGTCTAATGGATGGTATTCTTATAACTCACTGAAATGATTTTACTGTAGTTTTACCTGTATGGTTCTCGATTCCGTTTGTGTTTCTCAGCGTCAGCTTAAAGGACAACTTAAAATTACCAATCTGATGATCCAGCTCTTATAGCTTTTTTCACTAAAGTCCACAGTTAATTTTAATCCGCAGAAACGTGTCCTTATACTTTAAGAGTTTACTTTTTCTGAACAGGCTTCAGTTTGGTGAAGACTATTCGACGTTTTGATCTTTATTCTTTAGGTTTACGAAACTATATAACTCGTTTTTCCCGAGCTGCCCCTGAAAACACCTCTGATCTCTGATTGGACAGCTACATGGCTGTCCATTCTCATTGGCCGACTGATGTGCCATTTAAATCATTTTCCCTCCTCTGGCAGCGGCGGGGTGGGCCTGTGGCTGAGGATGCTGTGACGTCAGCGGTGGACAGTCCATGCCATGATGGCGGCGGAGCGGGGCGGCGGTCCCGGCTCTCCTCCCGGATCTCCTGCCGGCGCCTCCCGGACTGCGGCGGATCACTCGGTCCTAGTGGTGGTGGGAACGCTGCGGCCCGCGGAGCTGCTGGAGCGGGTACTGCGGCAAGTAGAAACAGGTGAGTTCTGGAAGTTCAGGAGAATAGAGCCGCGGGGCCGGAGGTCCCCACAGCCCTTCACAATAAAAGTCCGGGAGGCTGCTGTTGTTAGAATGAGCTGTGCCCGGTCCGAAGTTTTACAGACTTTATCGCTTTGAAGTTGATGCAGAGAAACTTTGAACATAGTTGTAAAGAGTAACTAATCTAGCTCCTCGTTTTATTTAACATTTATGAAACCTTTTCCGGTTCGGGTACAGCTGTTTAACGAGTGCAGTGTGCAGGTTTCTTTTTCGGGTCACTTTAGAGACTCTCAGAAACTGAGACTGACTCACACTGAGCTCTGTGACGAGGTCTAAGCTTATCCGGAAAAATGAAATGCCTACTACTGAGTCATTATTTTATTTTTTGAAAATGCGTCTCGCCGGAAGTGGGCAATTGTGTTTCTTAATTTTTCCGGACTTTCTGTAAAAGTAGGTTCACAGAGAACGAACAGAGCAACTGATCAGGAGGACAATTTGATATCTGATCAATATGATTAATACGATCTCTGATTCATCTGAAAGAGTTTTGCAGAAACACGCTGAGCTGATTCACTGTCTCACCTTCAGACTGATCACAGTCCACACACACACCTACACATACACTTGTCTCTCAGCCCGTTTATTACAGCTGTTTTATGATGCGTGTGCGTGTACAACCTCACTCTCTGTCCACTCGCACAAAAAGAGGAAGTTGTGTTACTAAATATCACTGACTTCCTGTTTGCAGAGGAAATGGTCTATCTGACAGTGATGTGTCGCTGATATCTGAGGTTTCACAGCCATAGCACGGCAACAACAAGCTGTATATGAAAGATGTAACCACGGTGATGTCACCCACTGCTTCGTGGACTCTGTACAGACTTAGTTACCTGCTAATTAGTGACAGCCAATCAAAATCCTCTAATTGCACTTATTAACTTATTAACTGGAGCTCAGATTTCCTGGACGGCCTGTTAGTACAGTAACCTCACAGCAGCCATGTTAGATAATGTCATTAAAATTAAAATGTTCAGCTCTTTGTTTGTTTCTTATTAATGTCCAGGTGTGCGCTGCTGGGCGGTGGATCTGGACGTCTCCGTTCTGGATCAACAGCTGAAGCTCTTTGTGTCGAGACATTCAGCCTTCCTGTCGGAAGAAGTGCGAGGTAAGCCTGTATTGGGATTGACTCGAGGAAAGGGGAGTGGTCAGACACTCGGGGTGGATTTGTACCCGGGCCTCTTAAGCCAGTGCCCTGTGGACCTCCATGTTTGATGTGTTCTCTGATGCTAAGCCTGGCGGCCTCGGAGGATTTTAAAATGCATGAAATGCTTTCGATCAGCAGAGGAAAGTCCCGCTGATGCCTTTATCAATAGCATCATTAATTTCTGTTCAGCAGGATGACGGCACACTGTGATGGGGTGTTTTAGATCAAATGGAAAGCGGTTTTGTCCTGTGACTTGTGCTCATGGCCACAAGCTGATGGCGTAAGGCAGCGCTTCTTTTTTTTGTAAACGTGACCTCTGACTGAGGCGGCAAGGACAGCTTTACAGAAACTGTCAGCAGCTCAGGACTCGTGGAGAACCGCGAGTCCTCAAATACGGCCGCTTGTGTCACATGACCTGGACTCTGAAAGAACATCACAAGGACTTTTAGATGTGTGCAGGATTGTGAGGGCGACCAAACACATGAAGGTTCGCACAAGTCTCAGACTGCGTGTGTGTGTTCCCCGAAACTCTGAAAGAAACCGTGCTTCATGTTTTCATTCCCGTTCCCTTTTAGCTGAAACATTAAAGCGGGAAAACCTCACCGTCAGCTCACAGGAAGCTCTGTAACGGGACAGTGATCAAACATTAGCTGCTGAGTTTAAATTATTCATGTACGGGGTGGGATGTGGGTCCATCTCAGGTCATAACAGTTTAAAAACACCTGACCGTCTCAGTCTGAGTGATGCGGTTTCAGGTGTGGCAGTTGTCAATTTCCTATGCAGACGTTCTTCCAGCTTCATTCACTGAAGGATCCGAGTGGAGTTTTCTTCAGAACGAGCATGTTTCTGTGGACGCTGGTTACAGAATGTTCCCCGTGTGTCGTCCTGAAACGATTGAGAACCAGCCAGACATCACCTGTGACTGGGAGATATCCTCGTCAGTGACAGGTCCTGCTAATGTGGATAAACAAAGATCCATCCATCCATTCTCTTCCTCCTATTCTTTTTTTGGGTTGCGGGGGCTGGGGCTGGAGCCTATCCCAGATGTCTTAGGGCAAGAGGCAGGGTACACCCTGAACAGGTGGCCAGTCTGTCATAGGGCTAACACATAGACACAGCTACGTGGACCTCAGAGTCTGTTTGAGATAACCTCAGATACAAAGTACTTCTGGTGACCTTACTGATGGGGTATCCAAACTGAGATCGCCGTCCACTGTGATGCGTGATGCTGAGCTTCCTGACACTCACCGTGACACAGAGATGATGAATATGAAGGCAAGGTGAGGGGCAGCTCTCTGTCGTGGAGTCCAGAGCAGAGCAGTGATGGGGAGGTTGAGAGTCGTCAAAATTCAGTGGTCATAATAATGATGAAGAATATGAACATCATCATTATCATCAGTTTTGAGGGTTTAAAGTGACATTTTATGACTTTGCTGTGTTTTCCTTTAATTTGACCCTCCCAATCTTAACACTGGGTCTAAACTGAGGAGTTGAAGGCTCCTCAAATTCTGCTCAGCTCCTCTGAGGCATTTCAGTGCATCTGAAGGAGTAACAGCTGATGGCCCAGGTGTTTACCCTCTGCCTCACCTAAGAGGAAAGTTGACCCGGGACAGGTCAGCGACTTGAAGGCAACGACCCGACAGGGTAAATCAGACTGTGGCACAGTTGATCCAACAGGACGAAGTGAAGTCATCAGTCTGCGGGCTTTAAACGGAGACAGATAATTGGTTGTTCCATTCAAACACAAACACAGTCAGCTGAGACTCTGCTGAGCCGCCCGAAGACATATGCACACACACACACACACACACGCACCCAGACAGACAGACAGACACACAAACACACACACACACAGACACGCATGCACACAGATGATGAGCTTTAGTTTCAATGGATATATTTTCAGTGGAACCTGGCAGGCAGTGTGGTGGGTGGACGTGGTCTTGAGAGATGTCCCGCCAATGAATGAGCAGCTGCAGCGCTCATGGAGAGAACAGGAGAGTGAGCAGGAATGACGGCAAACCTGAGGGAAGATCTCCCCCTGACACTCGTTTTTCCTGTTTGTGTGTTTCAGGTCAGCGGACTCTGCAGCACAGCGGGGATGTCCTGGACACGCAAGTCGTGGTGAATCCAGGCTCAGAGTTTGTTTCCTCAGAGGTGAGTCAGACGTGAACCTTTACAGATGTTTTCTCAGCTATTGGCAGGCCCTCGCGTACACGGAGATGAGCTCGTATATCTGAGAATACTTCCTGGCTCTGTTTGCTTGGTGTGTGTCTGAGTATGTTTTTATTTCCTCTGAGCTGCACCGATGATGCATTTCCTGTTTCAGGTGCGGCGGCTCGTCTGCAACCCATCGCGTCGCAAACTGCTGATTCTCGCCGGTCAGTATGTTGAGGGCAGCGGCGACATTGTACTGCAGAAAGGCTGCTTCTCCCTCAGCAACCTCATCCAGATTTTTTCTGATGAGGAGGTAAGCAACCTGTGTCTTTGTTGGTTTTGTTTACACAACATGTTTAAGTGCTTGCTGATGTTCGAGTTGCTTGACTCTGTGTCAACAGGTCGGTGAACTGCTGAGCTCGGCAGGCCCAGCGGTGAAGCCTAGCCTCACCCTCAGCTGTCCAGACTCCGGCCTTTGGAAGGAGCCTGGACTGGAAAAACACAATCTGCAAGACTTCATAAACATCCGGATCAACCCTCCCCCAGTCCTTCCTGAGATGGAGGGTTTGCAAGAGTTCATAGAGTACCTTTCGGAGTCTCTGGAGCCCGAGTCTCCCTTCGACCTACTGGAGCCCCCAAGCACCGTGGGCTTCCTGAAGCTGTCTCGACCCTGCTGCTACATCTTCCCTGGTGGGAGGGGTGACTCTGCCTTCTTCGCTGTTAATGGTTTTAATGTCTTGGTGAACGGTGGCTCTGACTCACGCTCCAGCTTTTGGAAACTGGTTCGACACTTGGACAGGATTGACGCTGTACTGTTGACACACATCGGCGTGGACAATCTGCCGGGCGTGAACAGTCTGCTGCTGAGGAAAGTTTCCGAGCAGGACGATGAGGCTGCCGGATCCCAGCCCGAAGAGGACTGGATGAAAAACCTCATCTCCCCTGAGATCGGGGTGGTTTTTCTCAATGTTCCCGACAGGCTGAAGTTCGTCCAGGAAGAGCCGAGCGAGCTGCGGAGCTGCGATCAGGCAGCGCTTGCTCTGCAGCACCTGCAGAGACTGGCAATCAGACCAGAACCCCTGAGCCGGCCTAACGGACCTAGCATAGAACCTGTGATCTTGTTCCAAAAGATGGGAGTTGGTCGTCTGGAGCTTTACACTCTGAATCCGGTCAGCGGTAGCAAAGAACTCGAAGCTTTGATGCAGACTTGGCCAAACAATGGATCGAATGTGAAGGGCTCAGATCTTCCACTGCCGTGCCTTGTTTCCATTTGTGCTTTGTTGGTCTGGCACCCGTCCAGCCCTCAGGAGAAAATCATCCGTGTGCTCTTCCCAGGGTGCACGCCTCAGACCAAAATACTGGATGGACTTGAGAAACTCAAACATCTGGATTTCCTGAAACTACCAGCAGTGTGTTTGAAGGACCTGGAAACATCCAAAATCGAAAAGCAGCCAAAACGAGCAGACAGTCGAGAAAGCCTTAAGTCCCAGTCTAAGGACTTCAGACCCAGTAGTGCCTTACAGAAAGACAAACTTGGACGAGTGGATGCCAAAAAACAAGAGATGAAAACCAAGCCTAGGGTAGCAGCTGACTCTGTACCTAAAGACAGAAAGGATGCCGAAGAAAAGCCCAAAACAAAGGAACCAGAGGCTAAATCGAAGCCAGCGAAATCTGCTGAAAAGCTCATTCCAAAGAAAGAGGTTTTAAAAGAAGAGAAGAAGGAAGTGAAGAAGAAAGACAAGAAGGAAGAGAGTGGAGAGAAAAAGAAAGAAGCAACAAAGAAAGAAATCCCAAGTATGAAGCCAAAGAAAGACCTCAAATCTGAACCAAAAAAAGACGTGAAGAGGGACGTGAAGAGCGATGAGAAGAAGGCAGCAAAGCCAGCCGTTAAAGAAGTGAAGAAAGCCATAAGTGCAGTTTCAACAGCAAGTGCAGAAATAAGAAAACCTTCTGGGAAGAGCAGCACTCTGAAGAAGGATGGGACTCTTGCAAGGAAAGATACTTTGAACAAAGGGATGAAAGGCAAACCGGTCTCAAAGGAGCAGGAGACCCAGAAGGAGGTGGCTCGCTCTAAGGTGTCCACACCTGAGGACATGACGGCTGAATTTGAAAGGCTTCGACTGGAAGATGAGAATGGGAACAGTAGTAAAAGTGCAAAGTCCAGGGGGTTGAATCCTGACGAAGTAAAGTCCAACGGGAACCCGACTTCCACAGTAGAGAGTCCAGAGAAGTTTCGCTGCTCGGAGACCGATCATGACATGGTCACTGCCTCCTCACTGGTCGCTAAAACTCCGAAAGGCGATCTTAGTGTGAACTTTGATCTCACCCAGACCGTGTATGAGCCAGTGGACAGATCCTTGAAAAACGGACCAGAAGTCTGCATGGAGGAAAAGACCCTGGAGCTGGTCTCTCCTGCAGATTCTGCCCCAAACAGTGCTGGACATACCCCTTTCTACCAGTCCCTCGAAGAGGACATTCGTGGCTTGGGCGAGGACAGTGGCCTTGAGGCAAGAGGGTCTAGTCTGGGCTTTGAGGACTACAATCAGGGAAGTTCATGTAGGACCTCTGACCTCAGCTCCCTGCCTGAAGGTCTGGAAAACTCCACATCCTCTCAAGATAAACAGTCCAGCCTTCTGACCCTCAGTCCTTTTAAGGACATCATGCCGGACTCCTCCCCAACCATGACCTCCATGCCGGCTGAGGTTGGCTCACCTCACTCTACGGAGGTCGATGAATCACTTTCAGTGTCTTTAGAGCAGGTTCTGCCCCCCCCTGCTGCCTCCCCCAAAGTCTGCACCAACGGCCACGTTATTGACTTGGACTCCAGTTCTGGGATGGCCTTGAGGTCAGCCCATAACGGGTCCTGTGGAAACAGATCAGAGGACCACATCCATGGGATGTCAGAGGTCATCTCGGATGTTCCTCATGACGTTGACCTCTGCTTGGTTTCCCCATGTGAGTTCCAGCATCCCAGAACCTCGGAGAACCATCAGCAGCATGTGAGCCCCGGCCTCGCCACGGGAACCTCTCCAGAAGTCTCTGATAACGACAACCACTCTCAGGATGCGAGCAGCAGTGACCACACCTCAGCCTACAGTCAGGAGACTCCGCCCACATCGGTAAGCGGCACCCTGCCCACCACCACTGATTCTGATATTCCCCCCAGCACAGAGGACTGTCCTTCCATCACAGCCGACATTGATTCTGAAGATGATTCCAGCGGCTTCTTTCCACCCACCCAACCACAGGAACATCCTACATCACACTTTACCCACAGGGCGGGGCAGCACGATCCACCGCCAGCGCCGGTCAAGGACCTCCCCCCTCTACCGCCGCAGCCTGGAGCCTGTATGGCTGACTCAGAGCCTGACAAGAAGAGCTCAGCCGGAAAGACCAAGAAACCGCTGCAGAGAATGTCGTCAGGGAGCACAGTGGCCCAGAATGGAAGGTCGAAGGTCGGCAGCTCCACAGGGTCCTTAAAGATGGCGTCCAGCCTCGATGCCAAGCCCTCATCCCGGAGTTCACTGGGTGGATCTAGAATTGGAGCTGCAAAACCTCCATCCTCAGGTATGCCTTCAGATTATAACCCACACAGTGACCTGCTGCATGAAGTCACTGAGGCTTAACTAGGAGATCAAAAAACATGGCCACTGATTTATTTTGCTTGTCACAAACTGCCTCACTCAGAGTTAAATAAAGACAGCAGATCATATCCCCCTGGTTTATGATCATGGTTCTTTTTGTTTCTTCTTTTGGATCCAGGTTCCAGAGCTTCGGGTTCCTCCGGGTCTGAGGGTTCTGCAGTCTACGTGGATCTGGCCTACCTGCCGTCTGGGACTGCCTCCTCCACTGTGGACTTGGACTTCTTCAGGCGCCTCCGCTCCTCATATTACATTGTGAGTGGAGACGACCCAGTGAAGGAGGCAGCGATGAAGAGCATCCTGGATGCACTGCTGGAGGGGAAGAGCAGCTGGCCGGACATCCAGGTTTGTGACGCCTTCTTCACCTTCCCATCTGCTCACGAGCTGCACTGCAATTGGTGTTTCTGTGGGCTTTTCTCAGGTGACGCTGATCCCAACATTCGATTCGCTGGCGATGCACCAGTGGTACCAGGAGACCCACGACAGGCAGCGGGAGCTGTCGGTCACCGTGCTGGGCAGCAACAGCACCGTCGCCATGCAGGAGGAGACCTTCCCCGCCTGCAAGGTCGAGTTCTGAGGTCGAAGCCCCACCCCCTCCCCTTTGCCACGGTTGCACCCAGACCAGCCTGATAAGGAGGCTGGCTGTGAGCACGCTCAGTTAGAAACACTTTCTCTCACCTGTGTGACAACATTTTCTCACCTTCTGGATCAGCACCTTCATCTCACCTAAGAGCAAACATTAGCATGTAGCATGACAGAAAGTTGAAAAACCGTGTGACAAGTAAACACAATGGCTTGGGCGAGGCACGGAGGTTAAAATGAATCAGTGTTTTATAAAGAAGCGAACGACAAGAAAGATTTTTATCAAAGGAGCGTGACGCTGGCATGATGTGTCTGTTCAGTTAGGTTGTGTCAGTGTCTTATGATTAACTATTCTCTGTTTAGCCCCTCCCCCCACTTGCCTCTTCATTTTAAGCTTATCTCGAGGTTCTCCTGCAGCGTGGAGGAGACCGACCCGACAATAACTCGCTGTTTTCAGAGCCGCCAATTAGATTTTTACCTCACAGGAAGCACGCTAGGTGGGGTTTATCTCTAAACTCGTGAGCTTACAAACGAAGACATTAAAAGACCACAGGACTAACGAATCAATCAGACAATCTGCTCTCCTTTTCTGTGAGGTAATCTTCCTGTTTTTGCAAATGGAGTCTTGCACAGAGTCACAGCTCCAGGTAAAGCAGTGAAAACTTTGTAAATATAAGAGCTACGTGAACACACTGAAAACTAGGCGATTTAGGGGGCGTGGCATATAGGGGCAGGTAAAACGGCGACTGGATCAGAAGCTTGTACACTCCAGACAAAATGAACCGGTAAATAAGACCATGAGCCTCTCAGAACGACAAGAAGTTTGTGGTTACTAACACCATCATTATCATCGCCATCGGGGTGACTTCACTGTCTCTCTGAAGTGTGCTCATTAAGGCCCGTTAAGCAGTCCGGTGTGATGGTGGACACGGGTCAGTCAGAGAACATTTGAAGATTCAAGCACGAGGTTGATTCTGTCAGCGCGCAAGAGAGAGCGAGAGTGTGAGGCTGTGACGGATATCCGGCATAACGTCAACGTTCAGGTGACATCAGTAAGGCTGATGTCATTAAAGCGCCTAAGGGTGACTGATGTGATTTGGTGCTATATAAATGAAACTGTATTAACTTAAGCTCCACCTCCTGGTCACCGTCGGCATCATCGGGGTAACGAACAGTAATCAAACTCGGGTCACGGACACTGAAGTCACCCTCAAATAGTATCTCACATTAAACAAACAGCCTTTTTTTTATTGTAGTTCAGCTGTAATCAGCTGTCCACATCTCTGATTGGGTCTGTCTGATGTTAGGATGAGAGTTGGTTAGCTTGTGGATGTGCTCCACTCCGTGACTCGTCTGACCTTTAACCTCAGCGGTGATTTAAGACAGACCTTGTGATGTCACCCGATTATCTCAGTGGGAACGTTCCTGTCCCTCAGTTACAGTAAAGCACACAGAGGTCACAGGACCGTGAGCGTGTGATTAAGTAGTGGCATTTCGTTCTCGATAATCTTCAGAAGATTGTCAGGGAAACCGGAGATGTAGTGTCTCTGGCTTTCCTGACGACGGTCGGTCAACTTCCTGTCCTGAAGGTTCTGGTCCGGTTCCATTTCCTGCTTTGACCTCAGCACAGATCTTCCCCCGTTCTTCCTTGGTGTGCTCCAAGTACTACACTACTCATGAGCCTTAGAAGACATGTCTCAATACAGTCTGTGATCAGTTTGACCTTTGACCCCCTTCCTCGGGTGTTTCTCCGACCGTGTAGAGAATTGTGGGTCAGACTGGTACCAGCTGATTGGCTGGCCTGCTGCAGTGCACTCTGGGAAGTGTAGTCCTTCGAGAACCAATGGATTTTCTCTCTGACTGATTTTTGAAAGTCAAAACATTTCATCGGTAATTTATTTATTTAATTTAACATTTTTACAAATAAATCCTCAAACGTGACGTTTGGTACGAGCTGCTTGCTGTCCATCTCTACCCAATCAGCATGGAGCTGATCGACCGTTAAAGGAGCAGTCCACTGTGTTCGTCCCACCCAGAGGAGCGACTGAAGAACAAACAGATGAAATTAAAATAAAATCCTTCTGATATTTTATCTTTACAGTGAACATTTAGCTTTTAACTTTTATTCGCAAAGCTTTAAATTTATCTTTTTTTACCCAGGAAGTGATTTTCAGCTTTTGTTTGTTTGTTTTCTTCAGATTTTCTTCTTTGTGCCTGCAGACAATTTTTTAATCCAACCAATCAATGAGCTGGAAATCATGAGAGCTGAAAAAAATGTACTGATAATCTCAGACACACACACACACACACACACACACACACACACACACACACACACACACACAGATCATTTGTGCATTGAAACACTAACTGCAATGATTGTCTTTCAAAATAAATGTCCCTTTCACACAGTGTATGCAGTGTTTTATTGTGAAAATCAGTGAAATTGATCTGAGTTTAAATCAATCACTGCTGACATTAAACTCAATTAAACTTAAGCTTTCTGTTAAAGAGCAACTCTCGTAAAAGTTTGATTGTGTGCCAGTGAGTTCACATCCACTCTGAAGTCATGGTCATTCCTTTATATTCACTTCAGTTTTATTCATTTAGCACCAATGACTGTAGAAAACTTGTAGAACTATGAGATGATAAGTTGTGTGTCTTTTTCATAATAGTGATGTGGTTGTATTTAACAAGTCACTGTAGACCCATCAGCAGATGGGCCGGAGCAGCCAGGCTACGAAAAAAGTGTAGGGAGGTGTGTTAACAGTCACGTCCAGCAGGTGTGTGATGCAGATGCTCTACCTCAAGTCACAACCGCACAGACTGGTTCCAAAAGTGCAACATGGCAGCTCCTTCAAGCAGGCTTCATTTTTGTACAATGGGAGGAAGTGCAGCCAGGTTCGCCATCTTTTCTATAGTCATTGATTAGCACCAATACACAGCTTCAAGCTGCTTAGAGGAACGATTGCACGATATCAACACCTGGCAACAGTGGGGACGAAGAAGTCCCTTTTAACAGGAAACGAGGCCCAGGGAGGGGAGCACAGAAATGAGGAGGAAAAGAGAGAAGATAAATTTAAAGATGCATCAGTGAGGATGGAGGAGAGGCAGCGAGTGCAAAAACAGGAAGTTGTTAGAAAGAAAGAAAGCAGGCCTGCATATTTGTTTAATATGTGCATAGAAAGATCTATCCTGGTCAGAAACAGCTCCAGGAGTCATATTTATCATATTTGGCCCTAAGATTTGTAGGGTCAAATATGATAAGCTTAGTTTTATCTGAGACCACTGGAAAAAAGTGGGCGGGGGGCTTTTGTATTTTTCATTTTATTATTTAAGAATTGTGAAAAAGTTTTTTTTTTTTTTTTTTTAGCATTCCTAATCCTCTTTTGTAGAAATGAGAGGTGATCCAAGTCTTTAACCTAAGGCCCGAACTCTTTCATGGCATGCATTTTTAATTTCTCTTTGGTATTTGGGATGGGTTAGGACCTGATGAATGTAAAAACAAAGAATTATCTTTTTACCTGATTTTGCTCTGCAAATGTCCTCATATCCACATATGAGGACATTCGTTTTAAATTTCGATAGAACAGTAGCAGTATAATGTCCTCATAAGAAATATCAGGCCCTTGTGGAGCAAATTTTAGTATTGTGGTCTAGACAACCCAAAATGTTATGTCCACATATGTGGATGCCAGGTCCTAGGAGGTTAAGGCACTCATGCACCATTTATCACACAATAAATGTGTAAAATTACAGAAGAAGTTCTGGCAATTCACTGCCCACACTGTCCTGTAATTATAAAATATAATGTTCTCATTCAAAGAAAATGTCATTTTTTCTATGAACTCACTGCAAAAGTGAAAAAAGGACATTTCCCCTGTTTAATTGTTTATCTGTGACTTAATTCCTTTGGTGCTGTATGAATGAGGCGGGCTCTTTATTAACAGGAAAACCTGCAAAACTAAGTTAAAAGTTCACAATCTGCGCATGGTCACAGTGTTGGAGCAGAGCTGCTTCCCACTGGTGACGTGGTGATATCAGCTGACTATCAGCCTATATCAATCGGTCAACAGGTACAAAAACATGATACAACATGATCTAAAACAGGATGTGAGCACACCAATCCCAGCAGGGCCGGAACAAACCTGCAGAACAAATGAAGAAAAAGGAGGTTAAAAGAAATGACAACATCGATGATCGCCATGGAAACGTGACAGAAGCTCAACGGTGATAGTCAAAAGAGAGTCCTCCACAAAACCGCTGATGTTTCTCTTCAAGTTATTAGCAGAAAAAGATCTGCATGCAGAGTGGTACTGATGGAGGCAAGGTGGCTTTAACATAACTGTGAAATTCCAACAGATCGGAAGGAAGCAGCACTCAGGACGGAGCCTGAGAAGAGTGCAACAGGAAACACGTGCTAATAAAAAGCCAGAGAGGCCAACAACGGCTACTGATGATTCTTAGGGGCTCGCTTATATTACAACACATTAAAACACAGCCTGTATGCTCATATTAATGTAGCGCTCCCCTGGTGCCCTGTGTTGGTTGTGGTGCGTCAGAAGTGCAGCAGGGAACACCGTCCAGAGGTTTTCGTGAACTTTCCTACCATGCGTGAAACGTCTGCTTCCATCAGAAACGCCCTCAGATCTGATCAAGTGAAACCAAACCATTGTTTCCACGCACATTCTACCTCCTCAGAATAAAACCTTCTGCAGCCTCAGCTGTCTCCAGCACCTGTCAGACTTCAGAGTGACCTGAGCAATCTTCCAGCTCCGCCTGAACCTCCACTTTTCACACTGAAGTGATGAGAGTAGTAAAACTGTCAGTACAGTAAGAAGCGTGGTCTGCAGGAAGATTCCCCTTTAAAAAAAAATCACCAAACTCTTTCCAACTACCACTAGGTGTTGCTACAGGATTACTGCTTCACCTTCCGCGTTAAATGAAGAGAAAATGAGACAAACTGTCCTCGGTATAGATGTCTGGGTCTTTAAACTGTACAAAAAACAAAACTTTCACACGTTCATTACCAAATATCTGTCGACATAAATATTACATTATATTTAAAATAGTGATGGAATAAAGCATATCGTATTAATCTGCTGACATCACGGTGTGGTTACTCCACCCTTGTCGTGTCTGTTTCCAGTGTGTTGCCAAAACGTGATGGTGGGAATTTAAATGGTCATAAATTACTTTTTGACCTATAATCTGTCAAAGATGGTCAAACGTGTTTCTCATGAGTGATATCAGGTCGTTTTGAGCCAGAAACAACATTCCTGTCCTGTCTCAGTTTTTGATAAAGTCACTTTTATATATTGCTTATTTTTCTATCCAGGTAAAAACTCCCAGTGAGTTTAGAAATGTGTTTTTCAAGCGAGATCAAGCCGAGAGGGCAGCAGAAACTCTAAGCAATAAAACATCACAGCTCTATAAACATATTTTAAGTGACATATGGGTACAAAAAACCCAGGTCATTCCTTTTTTATATGTAACCTCTTCATAAATTCTGTTCAGCCTGCTCACTGATATCAGCACAGATATTACATCTGTAAAAAAAAAAAAAACCACACAGAAACATCGGAAATCACTTTCTGGACCGAACCGGCTGCAGGAAGAAGCTGGGCTGATTCTCATCATCATGTTGCTTTCTGGCTGCAGAGTCACAGTGATGTCGCCTCCTCTACTGTCTGTTTTCACGGATGGAAATGAGTAACTCTGATTCATGAGGAGGGCCGGGGCGAGAAATAAATCCAGCTAACACGGTCAGATTTTGGCTCGTGTTTGGGCCTGCGGCCTCATCCTGACGCTTCACGTGAAACACAGAGTTTAAAAAGCACTCCAACTACACTGATAGTAACGAAAGTATGAGTACTTACTGGTACTGGATGATAATTCTGGATTCATTCGTGTGTTTATCACTTTCATGATGTGATTGAGTTGCAGGAAGCTTCATGAAACTTAAGTGCATGAAAAATGGATTCACATGTACGATAAATGATATGAAGGACGAGGAGCAAACATGGAGAGTGCAGAAGGAAGTACTCGTGTGAAGCAGAAGGCTTTGTTACCGAGTCTCATCCCGGTCTGAGGTCCCAGTCTGTCCACGTGACAGCTGCAGTAATAAAAATAATAAGTCATCATGAAGACCAGGAGCTTCATATCTTCATCCCGTCCACCTCACAGCTCTTAAAATCGATCCTCCATCCATCAGTCAATCAATCAATAACAGCCTCTTGATGCATGCTCAGTCATCCAGGTAAGAAAATCCCAAAAGGCTGATTCTGTCTGGCTAGTTTCAGTCATTGTGCAGAGGAACCGTTTATAAGGTTGGAGACCTGCTGTAAGCTGAGACTGAAGAAGTCACCTGGATGATGACGAAACGTTTCTCCCACTGAAAACGTCCAGATGAACAGAATCAACCTTTTGGGAATCAATAACAGCGTTTTTGCATATTGGACTGATTTCAAAGTAAAAGTCTTCCTCACTTTGAGCTCTTGATTATGAATCTGCAATCACACTTTCAACTGTGACGTCAAAATCTGACCAAAAAAGGTTTAACATTCAAAACTTCTCCTACCCTTCTCTCCTTTCCTACCCTCCTCTCCTTTCCTCCCCCCTCCCTCCTGTCCTCCATCCTCCCCGGTGGGCGGGTTTGTTTTCTCTCTCGGATGTGGATCAGATGTTTGGTTCTGCTGCGGACTGATCTGCCGTCGGACATGGAGGAGTGAGTACACTTTATTTCTTCTCTCTCTTCTTTCTTTCCCTTCTTCTTTTTTCTTCTTCTGGTTGTTTTTCTGTGTTTGTGACGTATCTGAGACTCGTGTCGTCATTGTGCGGCATCAGGGCGCTGAGTCAGGAGCGAGGGTTGGGTGGGGGGCTAACTGCACCAAACTGGAGACTTTGGGGGGGGGGTGGGGTGGGGGTGTCCGAGTCACCGCAGCGGCAGGTGATGGGTTAAAGGGCGTGCGGCCCGCGGAGTGATCAAACCTTTCTGTGCTCTACTTTTCCCTGCGGAAGCAGCACCAGCTCTGATCAATAAGCAGCATGATCGTCTGTGATTACATATTGATCAGTTTCTGTGTTCCTCATTTGAGCTCAGTCACTTCCGTCAAGTTGGACGTGTGAGGAGAGGGTGACTTCCGGCGGGGTTCTTCACAATATAAGGTTTAAGCCCCTGTCCGATTGGTTCAGTTTTCTAAATTCAGCAAGGCAGGCTCTTTAATGATGTCACGATGTCACTTGCAGGCCAAGAATTACCACAAAGTCTGAATTTTCAGAAACTTCAGAATAAAACAAGCACTGACACACCTGCACAAAGTCTCACTCACTATGGAGTTACCATACACCTGCAGAGACGCACCTGATGGATGATTCCCACAGGAAGAGTCACACCTGGGAGCAGATCCAGGTGCCAGATGGTGCTGAGATGAGATCTGATGTTTCTGTACGTCAGGTTTGAGGTTCATCAGGTAATCAGATCTTAGGTAAACAGGAAGCTGCAGGTAAATCATCGGTTTCTTATCGCTTTGTGTTTTAGGATTTTTTTATTTGTATTATTTTCCATCATGTTCTGCAGAAATCTGTTTTCTTTGTGACTTCTTCATTATTTCCTCCTGCCTTCCTCACAGCCACTTAATAAACCCAGACTTTAGAAAAGACTGCCAATCAGAATCTGGGAGCTGGTTGAGTTTCATCCCAGCAGCTGTTTTATTTTGAAGTGCACTTCCTGTGTGCTTGTTTGGTGTGTCTGTGAGATTGATGGAGCTGCTGCAGCTTGGTGGAGGCTCAGAGGCGGTAGTAGGATGTGTTGTCTGGACAAGGACACGGCCCAGAGCAGATCCACGTGTTAGTCCCATGTGTGGGACTAATAAAGGTTTATCTGATCTTATCTCTTATCTTTACTTTAAAAGGCTAAGCTGAGAGTACTTTTACTCTAACATGTAACTGAGTATTTGTACTCTTCTATTTTTACTGCAAGTACTTCATCACTGCAGTGCATGGACTTCCTGTCTGCCTCTAATGCGGCATTTCAATTAAAAGTCAGACACCTGCTGACTGACGGGAACCCTTTCCTCTCAGATGGATCGCAAACTGATCAATAATTAATATCATCCAATCATCAGTCTGAGCTCCTGTCCCATTACCTGCCATGCCCCTCTCTGTAATACAGCTCACTGCTGCTGAGCAGGCATGGACAAAAAACCAGAAACAGCCTGAGCTTCAGTTTGAGCCTTTAAAGCACCTCCTCCTCCTCAGGGCGCTGTGTCTGAACTGGTTCCCAGTGGGCCGAGTTCTAGCTGCTGGTGTTGTCGGTCCTTGCAGTGGACTGTGGTCTCCATGGAGACCTTAAAGTGAAGCTTTGTTTGAGGTGTGTAAGAGGAAGAGTTTAAAGTGTAAAGCATACTGTGTGTCCTCCAGAGAGGAGAGCTGGATCGAGCTGACCTCTGACCCCAGTGACCTCTATCCCGATGAATTCATGGTCTCAGCCTCCAGTCGAAGTCTCACTGAGGAAGAAGGAAAAAAAAGGACTTCCTTTTTTTCTCACCAAAAAAAAGGAAGTCCACTTTGGGCGTGATGCTCCCATTAGGCTCAGGGTAGAATCAGGGTGGGACTGCGTCTGGCTGCTCCTTGTTTGGTGAACTCGGGTTTCCTGAAGCTTCACCAACCAGCAGCAGCTCCGTCAGCAGCTCCGTCAGCATGAACCACCTGAGGCCTCGCACTGCCTTCAGCTCCAGCAAACTGAAGAGAGGGCAGCCATCTTTACAGCCAATAACTGATGACTCACCGCTGTTGAGCGCTTGTTAGCTGATCGCTTCAAGACTCTGCTAGTGTGTGTGTGTGTGTGTGTGTGTGTATATGTATGTGTGGGATAGCTAGTCAGTGTATGAATGAGTGTGTGAGGCTAAAGTGTAAACAGAGCTGTGCATTGAGCATCTGTGTATCGAGCGGAACAAGGAAACGTCAGTGATGTCACAGTGATGTCACAGTGACATCATTAACCTGTCTGTCTGTCTCTCCCTCTCAGGGTGAGCGAGGTTCTCTATCAGCAGGATCGACTGCAGCTAATTGTGGTGAGTTTACTTACAGTTAGTGAATGCAGCATCTCACACACCTAGTATCAATGATTCAGATATGTGTGAGAGAGACCCCCCCACAGTAAGTTTTATTGCTCGAAGTTATCAATGTTGACTCTGAATTTTAAACTTTATTTAAGCAAACACACTTTTATTTTAGTTCAAAATAAAAGCCCACACTAAGAGAGTGCAGTCAGTAATCAGATTACCTCAGTGGATTACTTCAGAGCAGAAGTGTGATTGGATTATTGATCCCAATCAGCAGCTCGTTCTGTTTTCCATTATGCTGCAGGAGAAAAGGAAGTGGCAGACGGAGATCGAGAACAAGAAGCGTCAGTTGGAGGACGACAGGAGGGCGCTACAGCACCTGAAGGTGAGCCCACCACTTCCTGTTTCCTGTTTTCTGTGTAAAGGTCAGGTACACTCAGAGGTGAGCAAGATGCTGAAGCCTTCGTATTGTTCTAAATCGTGCCGCTAGGAGGCGTGAAGACGCAGAAACATGAGTCAGACTCAGACCTCATGTCTCTGAGCTCTGAGTCTGTTCAGGCACGTAAACAGACTGCTGCAGATATCCTGGTCTGATCCAGGTCCGATCTCGGTCTGATCCAGGCCTGATCCAAGTCTGATCCAGGTCTGATCAAGGTGTGATCCAGATATGACTCAACCAGATCCAGATCTGATCCAGGCCTGATTATGGCAGGGGCGTGGTCTCTGGCTCCGCTGCAGTGGAGGTGTGTTGCAGTGCGCTCAAGGGGCTGTGCCAGGAAGTCTGACGGGCTGGTGGAGATGATTGTGTTAACGAGGTCTCCCTCCCTCCCTCAGGTTAGAAATGTCAGCTACAAAGCTGACATTGATGCCAAACCACAAAGGAACATTTTTGTGCACTAAATAAAAGAAACCAAAACCTGAACGCTCTGTGGGGTCCAGCTCTTTCACACTGATGTTTTTAATCATGTCCTTGTTTCAGTTGGTCAGTGGTCATTTCCTGTTTTATTCTGATAGGCGGCTCTCTCTTGTGTTCTCTTTTTTGTTCCTACTTCCTGTCTGCTGATTGATGTCCTTGCACTGTTCCTGGGTCTGCACACTTTTCGCAGTCCTGGTTATTCTAGACTTTGTTTTGCACATTTTTGTAAAATTTGTAATATTCAACACTATTCAGAGCAGGTCTTCCAGAGAAGAACTGTGCACTTTTATGAGATAAATCAGCCTGTGTTTCTGGAAACACGATGCTGTTTTAAATCGCTTTTTATTCTCAAAGCTGCAGCACCATTCGTTCCTCCAACATTTGTAGATGGTGGCCCGAGTGACAGCTTAGAGTGCTTCAGGAATGTGGACCAAAGCAGTCATGTAGTTGAGCTGTGGTGATGTTCAGGAGTCTAAAATAAGTTGAGATCACAGAGTAATAATGGAAACCCTCAGAACCATCGCTGATCTTCTGGTTCAAAGAGACTCAGAAACAGAAACCTGTCGTTCAGATGTTGAATATTCTAGACTGAAGTGCTCTGGAAAATTTATTTCTGCCAGTAAATTCTCTCATCTATTATTGATCTTTGATATGAGATCATATTTCATTAATGACTCTTATCAGTTTGTCTTTCACCAGAAAAAATAAAGAGTAACTCTCTCTGGCTCCTACTCCTGCTGGCTCACTGTGTGTCGAGTCATTCAGGTATTCAGAGATTCAAGAGGCACAAACTGAGAACAGCTGCAAGGTAAAAATATCTGAGATCAGCCAATCAGCACGCAGGTAGGACAGAACCGCCAGGGCCATGTGAAATAGAAGCAGCTGTTTTCCTGATGAGGAAGAGGCCGCGAGTTCAGAGAGCCCGAGCTCATCCGGATAGTTTTATACAACTAAAAGAATCCATTCAGGCTTCAAGCGTTTATTAAAGGGACACTCAGATGTCCTGATGGATGTTTGTCCATGAGCACCCCCTGCTGTCTGTGCACGCCTGCTTTCGATCATTAGATTATTAAAATGATTTTATTCCATCTTCACTGTGTTTTCTCCTTTGAGGACATGATGCTAATGCTCTCCAATTTGTAGTGTTGTGTAGCCGAAACATCAAAACAATAAATGGATAAAGATTTGTTTCTGCCAGCATGTGAGCAAGTCTGTGAAACGAGCAGCTTTTTAAGGTGCTGATTAAAATCGTTGAGAGTTTGAAGGACGACCCGGCGAGGATGAATCCCACTCAGAGCCGTGCAGCTGAGTGTCAACTGCAAGGGTTTAATGAGACGCTCAGAATGAGACCAGAGTTCAGGTTATATATGTAAAAAGCTCTGATGAACCCGCTGGTTTAGTTTTAACTGTGCGTGGGGATTTTTTTGCAGACTGTGAAGTCTGATGTCCAGGTTTCCTTCCTCGTGCTGCTCTGATCTTCGTCTTGCTGGCTGATTTATTTAGTCTGGAGCTGCTCAGCCTTTCTGACACTTTAAGGTTGAAGCTTTCAATTCCCGAGGCTGACAGATGCTTTGAACCCTCTGATCTGCTTTGATTATTCTCTTCATGCTCTGTGGATGATGACGCATCTTCCTGCTGGAGAGTTTTCCTCACTTAGCTGGAAGTTGTGATGAAGGACAGGATCCCCAGGTGTCTCCTGTGGACTTTCAGGCCTTTATGTTAATTGTTTTCTGAGTGGATCAGAGTGCCAGTCTGTCCTCTCCTGATGATCTGTCAGCTGTTTGCAGTCAGAGGACTTCCTGTCTCACTCACAGCTTCCAATCGAACAGCTGGACTCACCTGCACACCTTCAACCTGCCTCCTTTATAAAGAAATGATGAAGGAATGACGACGGCTTCGGTGGTGGGCTTCATACTGAACAGATCATGAGTGAACTTTAAGCACATGTTTCTGCAGCTCTTCTTTTCATAAACATTCATGAACAAATATGAATTTGATACGTGCCTCCTCACGTGTTAGAAGGAAGCTGTCATCTGTGTGACCTTTGTTTCAGTCAAAGGCTCTGAGGGACCGCTGGCTGCTGGAGGGAGCCTCTGCTGGACCCGAGCAGAACGAAGTCTGTAGACAGCTGGAGCAGGACGAGGCCCGGACCCGGAGCCTGGAGGAGACCATCGACAGGTCTGAGCCGCCGAGCCCAAACATCCAGGAAGGGTGGCCTTATTCACTGTGGGATTAAAACCATCAACTGTGTGTGTGTGTGTGTGTGTGTGCTGTAGGCTGCAGCAGGAACTTGTCGGCCTTGAGACTGGATCTGTCTGTCAGACCATAACTAACATTAAGGTGAGTGTACACGTGCGCGCGCGCACACACACACACACACACACACACAAACGTTTTCTGATATCACTTTTTTTCCTTTCTAAGATCAGCTTTTCTGCTGTCCTCATAGGGTTAATAGATCATTTGAACCAAATTAGGTTGGATTACATGGGTGAGCCTGTTGGGAGGGGGGTTCGCTGGCAGGACTGGCTTACTTTGGAGGTTTTTTTCATGTTTCTGTTTCCCGTTTCCTTCTACTTATTGATGGAGGATTCCCGTTAAGACTCTTATTGCGAAGATAAACTTCCTTTCTCTGTTTGTGCCTCCAGGTGTCATCAGGACCAGCTTCAGGTAAATTTCTAAATTTCTCTGTCTGCTTTTATTTGTGAAGCCTTTGTCTCACGTTTGTCTCTGATCAGCTGTAGAGGTCAAAGGTCGCGAAAGGCATCAGCAGGACAGGGCTCCACTGGCAACTCAGGTGATCCAAGGTGAGACTGTGCTATAACTGTAATCAGATTTCAGTAATCAGATTACAGTGATGGTGGAGGTAAGTTGTTGTGATAACCTCACAGTTAGTCCTTTCTCTGCTCTGTCTTTGTGCCTGGCCCATTTTTACCCACGAGCCCCTGCAGAGGTCAAAGTTAACAAAAGTCCTCGACTGAACAAACCCAGAGAGGCGACCGAGGAGATGAAGAAAGGTGAGTCAGAAGTGACCACACCCACTCTGCACCGACCTGACGGGGTCGTCTTAAACTGGTGAACCGAGTTAGTTTTCCTCAGGTGGGACATGAAGCTCACCTGGAAGTCACCAAGTCAGGAAACAGATCCAGAATATTTCCATGGCTAAAGATTAGCTCACTGGGAGGAGGAGACGGCCATAGGCCCTATGGCTGAGAGCAGCCAGAGGGTTGACGCAGGTCTTCCCCTGCTTTCCTGTCTGTCATCGATGCACTATCTAATAAAGCCAGTAAAAGAATAAAGCACAGATGAGATCAGCCATGTTGTTTCCTGATTTTAAGAGTTTGCGTTTGGTTCTCCGTGATGAAATTCGAAGAATCAGTAAAATATGATTAATCGCAGCTTGCAATGATTTTAATGAATCTGTTATCATTCACACTGCAAATGTGTAAGGTCAGAGGTCATAGAGTGTAGACACGTTGGAGGAGAGGGGACATCGACCTTAATGTGTCTCTAACAGCTGTCTTCCTGTCTCTATCTGTAAGTCCGTTTTAGGGTCACGTTAACAGTGAATTTGTGTGTTGGCTGGTGTGATGGGTGTGTGTGTGTGTGGGTGTGTGTGTGTGTGTGTGTTATTGTGTTGTTTCCCTCATAGTGTAGGATCTGTGGGAGGCTATTGAAATGAATCATGGGCTAAAGGAATATATGAAGCTGTGGGAGTTTCCTGACACTTTGCTGGTATTTAAGGCTGAACAGAAGCAGGTTTGAATCTACCCCTGGCATGACTGCAGGAGTTTCCACGGGAGATGTGAAAGTATTTGGAAAAAGGCAATGTCGGAGCCAGAGTGTGACTGCTGTGTCAGCACTCAGGCCATCCTGAAGGTCTAGTCCTCACAGCAACTGTCAACACGTACATGTTAAGTGAAGCTTGAAGCGTGTTAGATTAGAAACATCAGTAGAGCTTTCACATTCTTTCCCTTGACTTTAATAAATACCTGCAGCCTCACTCAACATGGAGAAAGAAAATCAGAGTGATGCACATGTACTCAAACAACGCAGCAGCAGAGGAGGCAGACTCTGACCGCACAAATGTCAGCGGCTCGGCTGCTGGTCACAGATTTCAAGTTTCAGGAATAAACTCTCGCAATAACCTGAGCTGCATCCAAGCTCCTCTTCCTCCACCTCCTCACATTGTCCCTCAACATCTGATGGAAAACGTCTCCCATGTACACTTATAGACAAAAGTCCTGAGTTACACCTGTTAATCTGTGAATCAGTGCCACAGGTGTATTAATCCAGCACCTGTGACCTAACTTTATCTGTATGAGAGACAGAGTTTGAAAAGCTCAGCAATTCCAATGTGGTGCTAACAGGATGCCACTGTTACAAAAGTCAGTTCAGGAGAATTCTTCCATCCGCCTAACCATCTGTTCTCCCATCCATCCATCCATCCATCCATCCATCCATCCATCCATCCATCAGTCTATTCTCTGATTTATCAATCCATCCATCCATCCATCCGTCTGTCCATCCATTAGTCTATTCTCCCATCCATCCATCCATCCATCCATCCATCTCTGGCATTAACATCAGCAAACACTGTGCACCAGGAGCTTCATGGCTGAGCAGCTCCTCTTAGGGTAATGTGTGGGTGCTGGTGTCCATTTAGTGTATCTGATCCTTGGGACTTATCTGATTTATGGTTGTTTCCAGCTGAAATGTTTGGATAGTTATTTGAGGCAGCAGGAGAGGATATACACACTGTACCAAAGTCAGTCTGGATGATGCGAGCAGAGCCTCACATATTCCTTCTGGTCATCAGACCTTTCTTTGTTCTGCGTGGTTATGTCATGTCACACTAATAGAGCTATACCTTTGCTATTGGATGGTTACCCTCACCTGGGCTGCTTGTTTATAACCTGCTGCTTTCTCTGTCCTGACTCTTTACTTCTGTGATCTAACCTTCTGTCTGCTGCCTTCATCTTTAGATCCACAGCAGCTCATTGTGTCTGTTGTGTTGACCCTCTCTGACCCTGTGTAACCCCATGTGATCCCTTCTAACCCCTCCCAATCCAGCGATGTACTCGGTGGAGATTAAAGTAGAGCGGGACAGAGTGACGGGGGAAACCAGGGTTCTGTCCAGTAACACCAAACTTCCTGTTGACCTCTCTGACCAAGGGGTCAAAGTTTACGAAGATGAGCAGAAAGGTGATGTTAGCAAGTAAACAAGAAAAAATAAATAAAAACAAAGCCGGCTTTACGAGAAGGGACCTGCTGATGCAATAACTGACTCTCAAAGGGCTGATTTCAGCTCTGCTGTGAGCGCATTTATCTGAATCTCTTCACAAGCTCGTGGACTGTAGATGATGAATCACTCATTCTTTTTTTTTCTTAAATTATTGACCTATTTGCCCTCACAGTCTTTGCTGAACACCTCCACATCTTCACTTCTGAAACTCTCAGCATCTCTGGGAGGACCTCTGAACTCCACTGATTACCTGCCAGATGTTCCACCAGGTATTTTCATAGCATTACACACCTGCGTAAGGCTGTAGTTGCCTGAGAGTTTCAGATCTGAGGGTCATTCCTGCTGAGTTCCTGCAGTGGACATTTTACAGCACAGTGTGAGGAGCAGATCCACATGTCTGGTTGTTGCAGCGCCTCCTGCTGGAGGTTTGCGGGTTTTCACAGCAGCAGTTTTCCTTCTCCTAAAGCCACAGCGGCCTCAGCCTGCCTGCATGATCAACACTCACCTGACAGTCAGGTGGTCACACCTCATCACTTTCAGCTCCAGCTGAAGGAAGCTGATGCACAGGTGTACTCTGTGACATCACTCAGTGAGTCTTTATTGGTCCTTCAGCTGGAGAGCATTCAGGTGTCGCACTCTGACCCTCACCTGTGTCTTCCTGTCTCCCAGTGGTCCATGAGCTGAATGGTGAGGATGTCCACCTGCTCAGCTCCTATGAGGTTGAAGAGCTCATCCACAAAGCTGATGAGGCGTCGATGATGTCACAGACTGTCACCACTGTGACATCCCTCCCGACAGCAGAGGTTCGGGAGGAGTTGGGGCTGATGCGGTCCAAGTCGCCGCTACCTCAGGTTCCAGTGGAGATCACAGGGCTAGAGGCCAAAGTGGGTGGTGAGCCGAGCGTGGCTGAGGCGAGCACTGAGAACCCGGTTACCATGGTGTTCATGGGATACCAGAGCGTAGAGGATGAAGACGAGACCAAGAAGGTGCTGGGGCTGCAGGGCACGGTGAAGGCCGAGCTGGTGCACATTGACGACCCAAACGGGAAGACATCAGGGGGAGAAAAGGAGGCGGATCCACCTCTGCCCACCTCCAAGGCCCCACCAACCTCCACTAAACCTCCAATGGCGATACCAGTGGCAAGCAATGGGGAGACGGCAGGGAAGGAGAAGGAGAAGAAGCCGTGTAAGTGCTGTAGCATCATGTGACCTGGTGACCTGTGGGGGGGTGCCGCCTTGAAATGTAGCACGCAAATACAAAAATAAAATGGACTGAAAACTCCTCCCATTGCTCACAGCCCCCCTAACATCACTTCCTGTTTCTTCCTTCAGGTGTATAAAGCCTCTCTTTACTTTTTCTATTTTCTTGAAGCCTTTTTACTTTTTTACTCTGCACGCCTGCACTTACATGTCTCAGTGTTAGCATAGCCTCAGTGTTAGCCTCCGCCTTCGCTGTGCCAGGATGTTTGTAGCTCCTCCCCCTCCTTTCTGTGAATGTATTATTATATTTATTAGAAGCTGTCTGAGTTTTTAAAAGAAGAAATAAAATGAGCAGAAACTAGTCTAGCCTAAATTCTTCACCTCCACCTTCTAGATGGACCAACAAGTACCTCTCTATCCCTCAAGGGAAATGACTGTGTTCGAGCAGCACGATAAAGTCGGTCCAGTCTACAATAAATAAACACAGCAAAAGTGCCATGGGCACTGAATGCTGTGTAAAATGTTACATATACGGCAGTGAAAACAAACAAAGACAATAAAAATGGGCAGAGTAAAAAACTGTGCAAATTATAGCATTAATTAATGTGTACACTATAAATCTGATAAACAGCTACATGAAGGTTTAATACAGAAATGCATGTTTAGAGTCCTATACCTGACAGGTGTGTTCACCTGTCCTTGAATGAGGTCTTATCCTGCAGATTCGTGCATGGCTCTGTGTGATCTGGTCAGTCTGAGATGTTTTAATCCAGCGCTGCTCAAACCAATGATCTTTACAGGAAACAGATGACAGCTTGAAGCTGCTGTCGTCTTTATTGAATAAATTTAAACGTTTTAATTGTTGATTGCTTCTTTGACCTCTGAAAGTTTGAAAAGCATTCGCTGATATTCGTCTCTGTGGAAATCTTCTGAAGTGTGCTGCATTGAAAATCCGACATAACCTCAGAGGATTCACTCACACGGGGCTCCATCAAACTGCACTCACAATCCCATCAGCTGTTTTTGGATCCACCCGCTGAGTCAGCGACGCTCGCCAAGAGGATCCAACACTCACAGCTCAGTGACCGGACTGACACACACACCCTCATACACATTACTGCCAAGTGTAGCAGATTTCAAATGGTAGACTGTTTTATGACGACAAACAGGGACTGGTTGCAAAACTGGCTTTATTTTCTAAGCATTTTCACAGCAGCAGGTGTTTCCTTATTCCAGTGTGGAGTCCATGCAACTTTGGCCCACAATATTTAAAAAAAACATAAAAATATCAAAACAATGGTGTGGTTTCTCTCAACAGCCACTTCAAAATCAAGTGTAACAGCGGGGTAAAACTGAGACAAATATGAAGCAAAGTATACTTCAAAATAAACTACTGATAATCACTTATAATATTTAAATCCCCAATAAGATGGATCGATTACAAAATACATATTCATACAAAAGTAAATTTTCCCAACATGACTGAAAATACTATTTAACGTGCAGCCTTATATGACAAACTCATTATACACATAAAACAAAATCTATACATAACTCTAACATTTAAGTCAAGTCGAGTTTTATTGTCAACCCAACAATATTGACTCAAGTACACAGTGGGACAAAATATCGTCGTCCTAGATCAAAGGTGCAAACTGTAAAAATAAAATGAAAAAAATAAAATATACATATATACACAACTATACAGGAATAAGATAAGCTAATAATAAGTACAACAGTGTTGTACTTGAATAGAAATAAAATAGGAACAGAAAAGAACGAGAATAAATAAGTACAATAGTACACAGACAGAGTCAAACAGTGCAATACAGCATAGTGCAAGTATGGGGAGTGAGAGGACAGTGTTATGTAGTCCAAGAAGTGTGTGGAGAGTAATAAAAAATAAAATATATACAATGCAGTTTGGAAAAAGTTCACTGTGACTATATCTCAGCTACACAAACACTTATTTGCACAATCTCATACACACGCACACACGCACACCTTCATACATCAAGTTAGTTTTTGTCATTGTTGCACTTTTCTATTGCACTGCTGTGTCTGTATAGTTCTGTTCTGTCTTTGTTTAGTTTCTTTTGCACACTTGCACTTTACGTAAACCTTTGTTGAGTGTCTGTTATATGTAGCACCATGGTCTTGGAGGAATGTTGTCTCCTTTCACTGTGTACTGTACCACCCTACATGGTGGGAATGACAATAAAGCCACTTGACTTGACTTGAGAAGTTAACACACAAGGATGGACCTTGCATCCAGTTTTATTTATAGCCTGAAAACACGCCCTCATTCTTTCTTCAGACTCCTCACAGCTGATCATGATTTCAGCGATTCAATGTCTGATAGAGAAAGCTCTTTAAACAGGGTCAGGGTTAAAACCAGGTTCATATCTGCTGAGCAGCTCCTACAGATCAGTATTGAAACATTATCAGATCATCAGCTTGTGTCTGAAATTCATCAGGTCGTCATGTTTCACACACAGAGTGTGGGTCTGTCTGACGTCCTGGGGGCGACGACTCTGCTCTGATTGGATCGAAGTCTGTGAGGAAATGAGTCTCCTCATCAGATGATCTCTGAGCTCTGTCCTGGTGAGTTTATGGTCTCAGGACTAAATAAAACATGTTTGTTTTGGAGATAATGTTCCCATTAAGGTCAGAGAGGAGCAGGAAGCAGGAAGGATTTAGGGCGGGGCTGAACAGTGATTGACATGTTGCTGCTTTTTCTGTTTTTACTTGATCTTTTGAGCATTTCTGGAGCTGAGTGGAAGATCGAGGGCTGTCTTGGTGGATCTGTGACTTCACAGAGGTTTTCATGCAGAGTGCTGTGTTTGAGACTCTGAGGAAGATAAAAACAAGCTCAGATGGAGAACGGAGGGATTTATTTCCCTCAGCAGCGTCTGCATGCTCTGCAGCCTCCTGTTGTTGTCTTAGTAACCTGCAGAATGAGGCTCCGTGTCGCCCCCTGCAGGAGACAGTACCTGCTGACAGTGAAGCGGGTCGTGGTTTTCACCCTGTTATTCACTGATTAGTTCACAAGTGAAGTTTGACCCTGTGCATGCGGGCTGCACACACACACACAAATATCAGAGACAATAAATAGCAGCAACTGTGACTCTGGGTTTCTGTTATTTAAAGCCAAATAACAGAAATTAGGTTTTTAAAGATGCACTTTAAGAATGTGCAGGATGGGGTCAGACTTTATGGACCTGCAGTCTCTGCAGTTTCACTGTTTTTAGTCGAACGTGTGGATCGAAGCAGCCCGAGTGTCTGAATTGGTATTTTATTGTTATTGTGATGAACCGCTTAAACTAACTGATTAAACACTAATTTTCAAACAATGACAACTACAAACTTGACTTTAAGGAAAGATTTAAAACCAAAAAAACTCACAAAAAACAAAGTAAAATAACTCCAAATTCCATGTGTTCACTCTCTGTGTGTGTTTCTGTTGGTCAGCAGCATTCCTGATAAATTCTGCTGCTCAGCAACACTGAAACACACACACGTTGGTTTTTGTGGCTGAGTGAGGTCCTGGGACACACTGCGTTGCCAGGACCGTTTTAAACTGGTCCATGTGAATGCAAACACACAAATACAGTTCCTGCACAATTAAAACATTTATTCTTTGAAGTGTGCAGTCAGTAATCCCCGAGGGAGGATAAGGCTAATATTTCTCTACAGTTGATTTAACCATAACCTCACATGTATCTAGTATTCAGTTTTACTTTCCCTGAATACCTCTGCCTGCATTTATACCCTCAATTTGTGTGTCCTCGTCGCCTTGTTATACTTTTGTCCACTCTTGCATCCTGATTGGTTTATTGTGGCTTACTGTGTGTCTGCATTTGGGGTCCTAGTTAACAAACACGACTCTTTCAGGTTTTTAATTACATGTTTGCTGATGAATTTCATGCTTGCTGACAAATTTCATGCTTTCTGGAACTGTCATGTGGTTTCTTCTTGGCAACACTGATGATTTCAATAATCAGCCCACAGGTTAACCTGATTTTAGTCTTTTTTATATGGCCACTCGAATGAACTCAAAAACAAGATCAGTACTTCTTAAAAATACAACCTGTAAGTGAGGAAGCAATGGCTAAGAACTGGTTAAATAAAGAATATCCAACAAACTTGAACAGATAAAATAAAAAGTTCAGGAAAAATGTGAAATTCATTAGTTGATCTTCTCTGTGAGAGTCTAGATGGCAAGGTTTCAAATGTAGAAATGGATTTTATACAGAATGTGAATCTAAGTACATGAATGACTAAGCTTTGCTTGTTTGTGTTGTTGTGACTACTGTTACTGTGTCTTTCTGTGGAGAGAGGCGGCAGATCTGTAGATATGACAGTTGGGTCCCTCTATTTTCTAGAGAGGCCGATTTATCTTCAGAATAATATTTTTTTTAAAAACAAACATTGACTTGTTCTGATACCAGCTGCATCTTGAAGTGTGACTGATGTGGATGAATTATGACTGTAGAAGCTCCTTATCTCTTCTACCTCTATTTCTGCTGCTTGGAGCTTTGTTGGCTCCTTGTTTGCACACTTGCTCTTAGAAACTTTCCTCAAACTCTCAAATCTGGTGTTTTTTTTTTTATCTGATTGAAGGAGAAAGGAAGCAGCTAATTTAGAAATTTTAGAAATATATCTTAAATCCATTGGTTAGCATTTTGATGACCTTACCCTTCTGACTCCCACAGTGCAGTATCAGTTTGACCCACCAGAGGACGATGTCGAATTCATTTTAAAAGTTAATTTCAAAAGTCAGCTTTTGTCTGGGAATCGCAGCTGAACACATCTTTAGAGCTCCTGTTACACATCTGATTCACAGTAAAAACAACACAACCTGCTTTTTATTTTCAAGCTTTTTGATCCGAACAGAATTTATTCAGAAGCTCCTGATGTTAACATTGAATGACTGAAAAACCTCCAAACTCTGAATATTAAACAGACTCGAAGAATAAACCACCTGGAACCTGAGCCCAAACCTAAACCTAAGCCTGATCATGAACTCAGTTCTCTGAAGGTATGACATGAAGTAAGGACCAGGCGGCATGTCCTCACAGAGCCAGAGAGACCAGCACACACACACACCCACACTCACACACACTCTCTCACACACAGCGTGGGCGTGGATCAGTTGTCTGTCGGCGACTGCAGGGTGAGTCCACATTCTGTTTTCCTCTCTTTATTCTTATTTTGTGACATCATGATGACATCATCTACCTGTGTGTCCAATCTCTAATTACGTGACTGATGAGGGGTTTAATTTATTAGCGGGTTTGATGATGTTGTGAAATGTAAAGAGTACTAGCCCGCCCTCCTCTGGCAGTCAGACGATATGACCGGTTAAAGCTGTTTACACAAACAGAAAACAAACAAATGATATTTACTCATGATATCACTCGTATGTTTACAATTTCCTGTCAAGAAGAAAGAACAGAAACATGTTTTTTAGTTCTGACTTAATCTCTGTGTGTCTTAGTAATAAAAACGGATTTTAACATCTGATAAATACCGCAGCTTCTCATTGACTGCCGAGCTGATCACATGACCGATTGCGTCCAGCTGTCTTCAAGCTGCTACTGTTTTTTTTTGCTGTTATGTCTGGTTTGAAAACCTCAAGTCAGCATCATTGTCCCAGCTCACCAGCTGTCACCTGTCCAAATGACTGTTGTCCAGCCAGTCTACAAAACATCTGTGAGACAAAATGGAGTCCTTACACATCTGTATCAGCACACCTGTACGGATGCTGTTTGTTGATTTGAGCTCTGTGTTCAGCACCATATTTCCCAACAAACTTGTTAATAAAGTAACCGCTAGAACTATTCACTGAGCACATGGATCATAGATAGGCCCAGAATGCCAGGATGGGAGGCCACACCTTATTAACCCTAATCCTGAGCACAGGTGTGCCACACAGGTGCATCTTTAGTCCTGTCCTCTGCCTTCCATTCACTCCGATGTGCTTTACTTTATGTAGCTTTTTGGTAAAACAATACATTTTACATTTGAAGATAAAGCTGACATGCTAATGGACTAGCCATTACAGAAATATAACAAAAACACTGTTAGCTGTGCTATAAAGCTCACACTGTGTGCTGGGCTAATAAAGCGCTGTAAATTAGAGATGGGCAGATTGATCCAAATATCAGTATTATCGATACCAATGGGGGTATTGATATCAGACTGATACCAGCGATATAGGATTGTTACTTTATTAAGTAGAGGTTACGTTTAGTATGTGGCACAACTAAATAAATTATTTTTTTGAAAATGAGGAGATATATCTCAACTATCTTGAACTATGATAAACAGCTGAACCTTCACATCTATTTTATTTACAGCCTATAGCACATTTAAACAACACGTGATGACCCAAAGTGCCTTAAAGACATTCCAGATCTCAAAAAACACAGTTTCAGAATGCATGAAAAGCTGAAAGGTGTGTTTTATTGTGTTAACTAATTATTTGGGAAAGTGAAAATCACAATGAAATTGATGATGATCCATCACATAAATCATGACACACTGCTCTCACTTACATAAGGTGCCTTTATAAGTTAAAAATGTTGGTATCGGTAAAATTTGAGAAATTCTTTTTACGTTTCAAAAAAAAAAAAAAAAAAAAAAAAAAACTCCAGTAAACATCAGGATTACAAACCATCCCAAGGTTTAAATCAACCAACACCTGAGGCAAGCTGTGTAACACCTGCAGGGCGATGTCATGAAAAGGCAAAGACCCTCACACATTACCGCAAATATATGAATGATTATTCAGAACAGTCTGAACAAAGAAAAGAATAAAATCAACCATAATTAGACCGATTAGGCTGGACATGTAGTCATACGCTTATGGACAAGATAAAAAAAATCATAATTTAAAACCATATAAAATAACCTGGTATCTCAGCAGTTAGTACAGCAACATCTACAGATTTATCACCACAAAAAGAAATGGATGATCTGTTTGACGAATCTGTTTCTTATATTTTTATATTTTTGCAATTAAGAACATAAACAAATCCATAATTTTCTGATCGCTTTATTTTGAAAAGGTACAGCTCCTTAGTAACTTCCTACCATTGCTTCAGGGCTGATGGTGATTGGTTCCTGCTGACCAGGAGAGTCTGACTAACATCATCATCCAAAACCAGAACTGGTCAGATCCAGTTCAGACCGGCAGGATGTTCAGGTACACGCCTCCCTGGCAGGTTCTGTGTCACAGTCTGGACCAGGAGACGAAGGTGAGACACGCACTTTCTGTCCCCAGGGTCAGAGGTCATTCTACTTCTTATTGTGTTACAGAAGCTGCAGTTCAGCTGAGGGGGGCAGCAGAGGGTGCTCTAACGAGCAGGAGTTAAGCCTTCAGTTTTATGATCCAGCGTCGATCATAAGCTGAGGCCACTCTCCTGTCCTTCAGCGTCTCTACGTCTTACCATAAAACACTCACAGGGTGCTACTGCTTGTTAGGAGTATCATTAAAGGCCGGCAGAAGAAGAAACAGCTTAGATGCTGAAGTGTTGTGAGGTGTTCTTGTTAGGTTTCCCCACAGGAACATCTGAGAGGATTCAGACAGGAAGCTGTGATCAAAAACACAAACATCACACTGGTCTCTGGGGGCGGGACATTGCTTTAGGGGTGGGGCCTGTGAGTGGGCATTCAGTGACCTTTAGCACATCAGTCAGTCACTCTTCAGGCTGTGCAGCAGGCAGAAAACTGATCAGAGGTAAGAAATCAGCTCAGATCTACCTTTACACGATCAATCGGACCTGTAATCAGTAACATCTGTAATCAATAACATCTGTAATTAATGATATTTATAATCATTGATTAGTGATGAGACTGGGAGAGCCACTTTTCTGAATCCAAGGTGTGAAGAAGAGTTTGTATTGAATACTGCTGCTAAATTATTATTAGTTATTGATCATCACATGACCAGGATTTGGTTACTTCATGAAAGCACCCGAAACGCAAAGTTTTACAGCCCTGCCCCCCGAGGATCAATTTCTGGGTCTCTGGGTGGTCTCCAAACTGTCGGACATGTTATCAGGTGACAGCAGCGGCTCGTCTGCAGGAGGAGCTGCTTATCAGGCGTTCTCAGACAGGAGGGTGCTCTGAGGCCGCTGCTGTCTGGAACACTCCAGGAATCAGTGGAGTGTCATCTGGGGCTCGTGTTTGGCTGGTGGAGTTCTGGACAAACAGGTGAAACAAGACTTAGACCTGGGAATAAAATAACAGGCCCGGGGCCCAGAAGAGGCCGTCTGAAAGGCTGGTCTGTTCCAGTGGCGTGACGGAGTAAAAGTTCGTAGATGCCCATATAACTGCCCACAGGGGTATCAGAGCAGCTGCTGTGTGCTGAAGTGATTTCTGAAGCTCCTTCAGCGGTGCTAAGGTGTGAGGAGGCGGGAGGATAAAGAGTTTCCTGACAGCAGGAAATGCTGTAATGGCAAAGAGGAAGAAGAAATGTTGTCTATGAGCACCTCACAGTGTTTCCAGCCTGCACAGACTGAAGATTATAGATGGCCGTCACTGCAGGTCTGAGTCCAGCTCAAACTCAGACTCAGCTCAAAGAAACAGAGGTCCATTTCTGTGACAGGTGAGGAGCACACCTGACCTGTTGTCCTGCAATCAGGTGTGTGTGTACCTGTAACCCTGGCATGCTCAGCTGATTGGTGGCGCCTCTGAGCCGCAGTTCTCCGTGCTAACAGGCCTTTTTACAACTTTGTCAGCTTTTGAACTTTGAACTGCCGCAGGTTTATGACCCTCTGACCTCCACCTTTATCCGAGCAGCTCTGATTTCTACATGCCAATGAACTTTATCTGTTTTATATCCCATGGTGGATTAATTATTAGAGTTCATGACCAAAGACGAGCTGCCTTCCCGTAAACGGTCACATGACTTCAGTCTGTCTTTTACGAGAGTCGCTGTAAACATTATCACTTACCCATCATTCCTTGGATTCAGTTAAACTTCATCCATAAAAACTCAGCTGCTGATCCCAGTTCAGGTCAGACCTGCCGCAGTCAAACATGTGCACCAGGGGCCTGAACCAGCCCCCCAGCTGGATAAATCCAGCAAACTTAGTGACTGTACAGAGAAAACTACAGGAAGTCATTAGTGGATCGGTTCTGCTTCTCCTCATTTCCTGTCTGTGTCTCGTGTTTAGTGACAGCGTTCATATAAAACACATTCCTAATTATGAGGTCAACGAGTCCTTGTCACCCCAAAGCTCAGAATTTGCTCTGAGGTTTATGGATTTGATAAACTTCTTTAAGTGGTCACAGCAGCTCCACCCAACTGCTCCATCAGGTTTGACATTTTCTATATCTCTTCTGTTCAAGAACATGTTCCAGTCTGACTCCAGAGTTTCCGCTAAGCTAATGGTAACAGGTCTGCTGTGACCTCCTGTCTCAGCTTCCGGCTCCATGATTGGTTGGATCCGAGTCTTTTCGACCCTTATGTTGACTGAGGAAACCATTGTTGTGATTTGGCACTATATAGATAAAACTGAGTTGAACTGGATGTTTCCAATGCAACCAATCAGCCCTCCATATTGATTCCTTTTACTAGAGAAACTGTCCTGTCCCTATTGCTGTCCTCTGTGGTTGCCACAGTAACCATTCTCTCCTCCCTGTTGTTTCAGAGACTTTCGGCGGGCAACAATCAGGATGTTTTGACTTTTCCAACATCTCAGTCATCGAGTTCTGTTCATCACCATCTGTCAGAACATCTGTCACATGCTGGCTCTGCCACACCACCTGCAGCCATGGACAGCACTCCAAAGAATTGGGTTTTAAAGCCTCTGTCCCCCACGCTCCAACCATCAGACCTACGCACCATTGCTGGACCAGCCCCAGGTCCAAATGACCTGGACGCCGCCTTTAGGAGCATCTCTGTTTCACACAGTCAGCCTTGCGTAATCGTCTCCTCCCAGCAGGACGACGAGTCTCAGGATGTTGTGGTTCAGGCCCGGCAGATTACCGTGTCGCCTGATGGGGTAAACTCCAGTGACGAGTGGCAACCCAGCAGTCCCAGCAGTCCTGGCAGCAGCTCAGGCTCTCATTGTGGGTTTTACTCCTTTGTGGAAGATCCAGGAAGCCCTGAAGCTGAGCAGAATGAAGCCTGGATGGTCTCACCCCAGCGCCAGGCTATGCTGGCCACCCTGAAGCAAGAGAAGGGCTTCAAACTACAGACCTACACAAGCAGCAAGAAGCCAGAGAGTCTATTCTCAGAGAGCAACGGAGACCTGCAGTACAAGGTTGATGCAAACAACGGAATCAGAGTGGTTGGTGAGGAAGAGGAGAAGGAGCTTCGCAAAGAGATCATTCGTACCCAAGCCCCCAAGAAGAGTGCTGGGTTTCAGGACCGGCTGAGCTCCCAGGAGGACCTGAACCTGTCTACAAACAAACTGATAGAAGGTTTCAGTTTAAGCTACAAGCCAGTCGGTTCCAGACCAGAACCCCCTCGTCCCACTGAGCCCGGAACCATCGACAAGGAGCAGATCAACTTCAACACAGTCCGACAACAGTTTCTGAAGTTGGAGCAGGACCGGCTGAAAGCTCCGTCCAGTCCTCTGAAGTCCCCAAGAACACACCTGAGGTCATATTTGTGGCAAGATCTTGATGTAACCACACCAAAGAAGGTGGAGACAAGTAACAATGCAACACAGTTTAAAGCACCTGAAGAAGACGAAGCATATCGGCAGAAGAAGGTGACAGTGTTCCACACTGAGGAACGTTTGAGCAGGCAAAGCAGCGTGTTTGATGACCTGGACTCTGGACTGGAGGAGCTATCAGGGGAGGTGGGTGGTGGCTACGTCAGCGATGATGGGGTGTTCAACGATAACGTACAGCAGCTAAACAGACCCATCAAGTCCACTAGTGCTTGTGAGACCCCAATTGAACGGGAGATTCGGTTAATCCAGGAACGTGAGGAGAACCTGCGCCGCTCTCGAGGCCTGAAGCTTAGTGACAGTTGGGGGCAGATGGTTGAGATCAAAACCAAACGCTTACAGCCACGACCAGCACCAATCAAAATCAAAGAGAAGACTCGAGTGAGCTTCATCGTCCAGGGAGAGGTCAAAAATGAGAACCAGAGTAAGCTTGATCCTTCTCAGGAGATCGAAGAGACTAGAAGTCAGTCAGAGCCAGGAAACAAGGACAGATGGACAGAGGAGAGCAGCCAGCCTGAGTCTGAAACAGGCGAAGTCTTTCCATCTCCTTGCTGTCCTCATCGACACCCTGAAGAACAAAAACAGATGAGCCCGGTTCCCTCTTCCTTGATTGAGATAGACTCTGGGGTCCAGGACAGAAGACGTCTCGACCAGGATCAAGTGTTTTCCTTTTCCTCTACTTCCTCCCCAGCATTGACACCTCAAAGTGAAACAGCCCTTCAGCCCTGGAGGGAGAGCCTGAAGTCCACTGGCCTGCAGTATAGAGGAAGAGGAGCCCCAGACTTCATTGAGAAGGAAATTGAGGAGGCTCTGAGAAGGGAGCAGGAGCTGAGGGAGTCCAGGGAGGAAGCCAAACAGCAGCTGTTCTCTCCAGCTCCTCTGGTGGAACAAGCGACCCAGATGGCCGTCAGTCAGTTCTACCCGCCGATAAAAACAGGTACGTACTGTTGACCTGATCACAGCAAACTCAAAGTGCCCCATAACTCTCAATGTCAGTTTGTTCTGACAGTCCAATCACGTCTAAACGTTCTTTGATGTTTCCAGACCTCATTAGATTTTAGTCCTTCGATATCTCAGGAAAGACTCCATATAAATTTCAGCTTAGGACCAAATATGATTTTTGAGGCTGTTTTCAGGTCAAAGTTCACCACTCCGGTAGGAACAGGGCTTGGCTGTTACTCAGTAATCTTTGAAGGAAAACTATTTTCACCTGTTTGTAACCAACCACATATCTTCTTCCTGTCATTCACTGTCGAAACAACCAATAGTATGTTAGCTAGGTTTAGAAGATGGAAGAGAAGCTTTGGGCCCATATTGCATAGTGAAAGAGTCCATGTTAACTCGACCCACACCAAACCACGACTGCAAAACAGAGCCTGCACTTTGGTTTGTGAGTTTATTGTCCAGTGTTGACACTATCACACCTCTCCGAGGCCCAATGTTCACCAAGTATCAGAAACAGGACTGAACCTACCCAATCACATCGGAGTGACTCATGGGAGAATTTGCTGACTCAGTGTTTCAGAGGTGTTTATGAGTCTGAACAGAGGCACCCCCCAGCAGGCCTGGACTCAAACCCGGTTCCTTCTCAGAGTCCACACCAGCACTCAGTCTGAAGGAAAAACTAATCACACTATGACATCATAAAAACTCTGACACGAGATGGTGGCCATGTTTGGTCAAACTCTAACCTTCACCGGCCTTATTAAACCCATGTAACACTGTTGTTGGTCCGATGGTGTCCGAGTGACACATCAGGTGTGTTTGACGCATCAGGTGCAGCAGTAAAACCTCCCAGGAGGCCCACATTGCACCCTGCTGTCCTTCACGTTCAACTCGAGACACTAAAATGCGCTTGGTTAGGTTTAGGAAAAGGTTTGGGTTGAAATATGCTGTTTCACAGTAACCCTGCTCTGTTGCATTAAATGATTATGTTTCGGGACGATGTGTGCAGCAGTCACAGTGACTGACTGAAGGTTAAACACATCTCATCACTGTTAGTTTAAATTAATCAGCAGGTTTAAAAGTCAAATATGTGGAAATGTCCACAAAGCCAAACAGTAACCCATAACCATATTTGCACTTGGCTGTTCTCAGATGTTCTTCAAAAGAACTATTTAAAGCTTTATTCAAACAGAGCAAAGACAACAAATGAAGTGGTAAAAAAAAAAAAAAAAATACACACAAAGAAAAGCTGTGAAAGAAAAGCTATTCTAAGCCCATGTAAAAAAAAATTTGAGCGCAGGTAAAAAATTTTTTTACAAGTGTTGTATTTTGAGGAGAAATTTATTTTGACCAAAGAAAAGCTATATTTTGAGCGAACAAAATTCATTGCTGCGTGCAAAAAATGTATTTCAGTGTTTGCTATTATCCATATAAACACACAGTAACAGCCCCTCTTGCTCAGTTTTTGCATTTGCTCTTGCTCAGATCTCTGCAGACCTGTTCACAGTGTGTCGCTTGCACTCTCAACATCTCTGCTCCCTGTGTGTTCAACTCTTTCTGTACACCGTTATATTTGTGCCACAAAACCAACGAATCACAGACTTGGATGCAAAACCTTCTGATTGGCTGTTTTGGTCCCTCTTTAGTCTCTCTTTGCTCACTCAAATTTAGTTTTTCTTTGCTCAAAATAAATTTCTCCTCAAAAGAAGAAACACTTTTGCAACACTTGTACTTGCAAACTTTCTTTTTACGTGTGCTCAGAATAGTGGCACAAAAATAACGCCATACTGCTGCTGTGATCAGATTTTCACAAGCAACTTTTACTAACAGGGTTTTTTTTTTGTTTATAAGCACCCAGTTTGTGATGTTCTGACTAACAACTAACAAGTGACTAACAACAGGTGATGCTGAGGGGGAAACCTTCAAAATAAAAGACCCAGAGATCAGAGCAGAGAGACAGAGTGCTGCTGCAGGTTTAAATGTCTGTGGAATCCACTGAAGGAGTGTGAAAATGATCTGCAGGAAGGAAGGTAAACTTGTTACATAAAAATCAGAGAATGAGTAACTCAACGAAAGAAACGATCAAAGTACAGCGGAGCACCGAGATCCACTTCAGTCAATCAGTAACAGCTGCTCCAAAGCCACACACACACTCGCTCATCAGAGCAGACGACCAATCAGCACATTCTGTTATCTAGAGAATCCATGCTGGGAAACATTGCAGCAGTGCAATCTTAAGAATCCCTGTCTCACAGCAGACATGATGAGCAGATAAATATGTAGATAAAAGATGGACCCAACCTCTGTGATGTTAATCATTGGTTTATGAACCCCCGGTTTTAACAGTTTCCCTGCATGATCATCATCAGTGTGCATCCTCAGACTGTACAGGTGTATCACACAGACACAGATATCTGCTAACCAGTGCTCAGTAACATCCAGTTATAATACTCAAATCTCACTGCACACCCAAACTGGAGCTTAGACCTGTTGGACTGTGTGTTGGTACAGTAACCTCTCAGCAGCCATACGATTGATCAGATGATGTCATTAAAAATGCTCCAAAATCTCCAACTGCACAAACACGGTGAAGCTAGTGTTACAGGTACCATGTGGCAGCACCTGTAGACAGCTATATATGTGTCCTGCAAGCAGGAAAGAAATGATTTGACAAGGAGACGTAGTTTGTCGTTACGTCTGCCATTATGAGAAAACAGTGCAGACCGCTAACAACAGGCCAAGCCATGGTCTCACACTGACACCTATTGGTACAAAAATTGAGCGGCAGCTACAAATATCCCGGACTAGTTCCCAGGTCTATAGTTAAAACTAGTTAATTTAGGGCATTTTCAAATGAAAATATCACTTACATTGAAAGTAAAATAGCTTAAATATAAATGAATTCACATAAATGTGATCACATGTTAGTGGATATCACACTACCAGACATCTAGTAGCTACAGACACATGGAAGTCTTTGAGGACTTACTCACTGCTCCCTCTGCTGGCCGTTAGAGGAACAACCACAGCTCCACCTTAAAACGATTCCACTGAATATAACTGAAAACTAAAAAGCTCCACCTTAAATGTGTTTCCTGTTTAAAGTTCTGTTTCCATTTAAATAATTAAAAAAAAAACATGATTGGAGGAAACAGCTGCTGTTCAAACACTGATGACATCACAGCGTGTCACATATGACGTCATTCATGATTTCCTCCACGGTGTTTCAGAGAAACCAGCCCGCGTGTCTTCTTCTCGCCCCTCCCTCCGTCTGCCCTCCATCTCCTTCATCACGGCTCGGCCCTGGACCCCCTCCTCTCCCTCTCCCTCCTCCCCCGCGGTGCTCCGGTCGCCCTCACTGACGGTGCGAGGTCTGACGGAGACTCTGCTGCAGGACTTTGAGGAGTATCGAGCCAAACTGAAGCTGGAGGAGAGTGCAGTAAGTAGTTTTGCTCTTTCTGTTTTTTCAGCCTCTTCCTGCTTCAGGAGATGATGAAGATGATCATTTAGAAGTTGTCAATGAAATGATGCTGCACAAATAAAATGGAAGTGAATAAAATAAAAACCAAGGTCCAACAAAGCTGGGTCTGTGTGAACTATAAAACAACCCAGAATGCAACAATCTCTAAATCTATTAAACTAATATATTATTTACTACAGAACACAGAAAACACATAAAATGTTTAACCATGGTAAATGTTTGAATAAAAATATGAGCTCATGTTGAATCTGATGGCAGCAACACATCTGGACAGGTCCATGTTTCCTCTTCCATAACATCAGTCTGTGAGCTGAGGCGAACAGCTGAAGATCACAGAAATCCAATACTGATTTACAGCCTCATCCCTGCGCTCAGATCCACTGAATATGCTGATGATGTCTTATTGTGTAGTTGATGATATGTTCACAGCAAGGACTGTGATTCTGAAACAGGTTGGTGAACCTCTGAGAAGCTCCGCCTCTCTGAGAGGATCTTTTTCCACCTGATCACGTGACCGACCTGCTGCCAGCTCACCTTTGATCTTTTCTTTTGCACTGCCGGACTTTGACACACTTTTACTGCTCCGTCGCAACTTTTAGGTCGAGTCGCTGCTGCCAAATTCCACATGAGCTCAGATTTGTCAGTAAAATGTCTCATTTTGAGTATTTACTGTGTTTTTTGTGCTCTATTGTGGATAAAATATGAGTTTATGGGATTTGCATTTTATTGCATTCTGTTTTTATTTGCAGTTCAACCAGTGTCCTGACTGTTGGAACTGAGGTTTTAAAACTGCACAATAATAACAGAGTCTATTTTTTATTTGTCTGTTTCTTTACAGTACGCAGGAATCCAGCCAGTCGATGAGATCAACAACGAGGTATGGGCTTCTCCTGTAACATTAACCCCTTTACTCCTTGTCTCCTTAACTCCTTGTCGTCTTGGCCTGTTTTCAGGTTGTGGAGTCGACTCGAGTCAATCGACATAAGAACCAGGGAGCTCTGCTCTGGGAGGCCGGACGATTTGCCAACCAGGAGAACCAGTGAGTGTGCCTGACTCCGAAACAGGACTCGACCTCAAGCAGCAGGGCAGGAGATCCTGAAATACAGGACTGAGTTTCTCCTCAAGCTGGGATGCAGTGGTTTCTAAAGACTCTCCAACAGAAATGGCTGTTGCTGATTAGTCCTTGAAGATGACAGCAGTTCCCCTTGTCTAATCAGCAGTCCGTTGGTTAGAGCCTAAAACAGAGACAACGTGTCTGATTCATCTAGAGAAAAAAAAGAGTTCCAGTGTTTATCTGCAGACTTTTAATCTGACACAGCAGCACAGGAAGTTTCTGATTGTTTTCATGATGCATCAAAAATAAAGAATGATTTTTAGTCCTCAAACATTCAGATGGTTCACTGCAAGACACAAACATCTGCCAACAGCTGCAGTATTATAGCAGAATCACAGCGACAGGAAGCTCAGTTTTACCTGCTTTCTGAAAAACACTTGAACAGAGGGTTCTAACTTTCTCCAAAAGATCCAGAAACAGGAAGTGTAGCCAAACAGAGCACGCCAAACCCATCTCTGAAACAAAGGTTCACAATGTGTTTTTAGCAGCATTACCACTAAACCTTCCACACAAAATTAAACAATGATTCTCACTGCTTTAACCACCTAAGACCCGAACTGTTTCATGGCATGCATTTTTAATTTCTCTTTGCTATTTGGGCTGATTGTGACCTGATGAATGTAAAAACAAAGAATTACCAGATTTATTTATTATTTTTTTTTACCTGATTTTTGTTTATGAGAAAAATGAGATCCACATATGAGGACATTCGTTTTAAATTTTGATAGAAGTGTGGCAATATAATGTCCCCGTAACTGGATATCAGGCCCCTGTAGAGCAAAAGTTTGTATTTTGGTCTAGACAACCCAAAATGTGATGTCCACATATGTGGTCACCGGGTCCTAGGAGGTTAAACTGACGTTTCATTCTAGTTTATTTGTAATTTACCTGCATTTCTGTTTTTTTGGTTTCGTGTTTTGATTTGATGTAAAGCACCTTTGTAGCACCTGTTGTATCCCGACATGTGCTACACAAATACATTTGCTTACTTAAACACACCGACACAGCACAAAACATAAACACAATAACCAAACACACTGTTTGGTTACACTCACCTCATCGTTATACAAACGACCAACAACATCAGAGGGTACCTGGTGACAGCAGAGAGGAAGAACTCTCTTTAATCGGGAAGAAAACCAGGATCAGGGAGGAGGAGACAGGAAAAGAGGACGTGATGTTTCTCAATAAAGTCTTTCTTTACTTCAGCCCACACAAAAACCAACCATATGGACAGCATCCTGCTCTTGATACAACGCAGAAGGTGATCAAAAAACAGAGGATCGAACTCACTCATACAGCAGATCATTGGATCAGACCATAATCTAGCTGTGCATAGGGATGGGTATCCGGTGCCAGGTTCTGACATAAACGGTAGTAACCAGACCGAAAAGCGGCGCCCATTTCGGTGCTTTTTTTTTCTTGAGATGTCATACACTTTGGATTCTAGCCAATCATTTTACCTTTCCAAGGATAGTAGGCAGGCCCAGGTACGTACGTTCTTTTAGTTCTTCTCTGAGTGAGTAGCTTAATGTTGTTCGTGTGTAATTTACATTGAGTAGGCTAACCACGTTATTAAATTAATGCACGTAAGGTGAACTAGCAAAGACCGTCATAGTTACATGCGGCTGTCTTCTTGTTTGATAGAGTGACACCATATATGCCCTATAGCTGCAGGAAAGGCTAACATTGTTATCTTTTTACAAAAATCCCCCCAGCTAAACATGAGAGGTTTTAGGACAAAGTTTGTGTTTTCCATTGTTTAAGCACCGGTTCGAGCACCGTTTAAGCACCGGCACCGTTTCAAAAGTACCGGTTTGGCACCGGTATCGGATAAAACCTAAACGATACCTATCCCTAGCTGTGCACCCAGTGTTGCCAACTCCTCAGTAAGGAAAATCGCTATTGGCTGTCCTAAAAGTCGCCAGAAGTCGCTAAATGACATCATCGCCTAATTTGCATAATTGGTCATGCTAATGTAATTGTAACCTACGTTGCTGGAGAGAGAAATAACATTGTGGAAGAGACATAAAGTGAGTAAAAAACGTCCTAAATGCATTTAGAATTTATTTAGAACAACAAATTAAATTTATTTTAGCAATTATTGTTTTTTTTAAAGTCAGAATTCCAACCCTGCTCCTTTATCCGGTCTTGGACCGGCAAAAAAGACCCGAAATAGGCACTCTGGTGGAGTTACTTTGTGTGTGTGTGTGTTTATAAGTAGTTTTAAACCTCGTGATCCACAAAACAGCATAACAGTAAAAGAAGAACTGACTGCGTTACAGTCAGTGCGGGAGCAGCGGCTTCGCTCATGCGCGATTCATTTGCAGTTCGGACGCATAGGTGTGAACATCGTCTGCCCTGATAGCAGCTGGGGGAGGACTATCCTCCGCCTGTGAGCGCTTTGGTACGGGCGAGGTGCCCACGGCAGCACCCGCTGCTTGTTGAGAGTAAAAGCGATGCCCACTTTCACGTCAAAAAGTCGTGGCTGTAGCTCAGGTGGCAGAGCAGGTCAGCCACTAATCAGAAGGTCGGTGGTTCGATCCCAGGCTGCATCCTGGCTGCATGCCAAATATCCTTGGGCAAGATACTAACCCCATGTTTGCCTACTGGTGGTGGTCAGAGGGCCCGGTGGCGCCTGTGTCCGGCAGCCTCGCCTCTGTCAGTGCGCCCCAGGGCAGCTGTGGCTACAATGTAGCTTGCTATCGCCAGTGTGTGAATGTGTGTGTGACTGGGTGAATGACTGAATGTAGTGTAAAGCGCTTTGGGGTCCTATGGACTAGAAAAGCGCTATACAAATGCAGGCCATAAATAAATCTCCAATAACACCAGAAAAAGTCGCCAGATTTGTCGCTAGTCGCTTTTTAGAAAAAAAGTCGCTAAGGGGGTCTGAAAACTCGCTAAATATAGCGACAAAGTCGCTAAGTTGGCAACACTGTGTGCACCCTGTCAGTGTGAACTCACAGCTAAAGAAAAAGTCACCTGACACCAGATTTAAAATACGTTTCTGGACAGATGAACAAGATGACAATGCATCGAGGTCGGATATTTTTTCAGCTTTAGTTTCCATTATTAAAAACAACAACTAGTAAATACTAGTAAAGGAAACCACAATAAACTAAAATCGATGCAGGTATCTTTTAATTTTTTTTCCGCCTAGAAGACTTCGCTGAGGGCAGAATGTTCCCGGGGATAGAGGAGGGTGTCCGCGGCGCCCGTCAGATTAACAGCCGGTTCGTCGCACAGAGCCGATATCAAACTGATCACAGAGGTTATATCAGTCATCTCACAGACAAACACGTTTATATTACACGTGGCTTAAACGTCTCGCCTTGACGCTGTTTGAGTAGAGCTTCGGGGTGCCGTCAGTGTTTTATAGTCAGGCAGCTGTAGAGGCAGCCGCGGGGTCCCCACATCCTTTTAACAGAGAGCGGTTTGTTTTTAACAGCAGCAAGCAAAAAGCGCTGAATTCAACTCAAGTCTGCTGTTTCGGTGTTTTAATGACCTTAAGTTAATTTTAAACAGCCTTAAAAACAGGAAAAGGAAAACAGCTAATTTTCATTCTCATCTGGGTGACAGGAGCGGAAAACCGTCAGGTGAGCTAACGCTAGCGGCTAGTGCAGCTGCTCATTCACTGTTGTGACTGAGTACTGTGACCATGGTGTTATTTGGCACGGCCTGGGTGAACAGTTTGATGCTCAGTTTGAAAAGGAAGCAGCTGAACTGCTTTAAGTTTGTAAAGACGTTTCATGCAACAGGCTTCTTTAGTTCTACAAATTAAAGTGGAGGGTCCCAGGTGTTTAATCCCCATTGGAGGTGATCCTGAGGGTTACCCACTATTGATCATGTGAGTCAACACAAGAACCAAGGTATGAAAGAAGGTGGGGCTCATTACCATCAATGGGGTTTAATGGTGAAACCACTGTGAGATGTTGCCCCAGCCCATCGTGTGACCTGTTGAGGACACCTGAGCCAAGGTATGGATCTGGGTGGAAATAGTCGGTTTTGTAAACCCCGCCCTCTGTTCAAAGATGTTCGTTCACAGTGGACATAGATGCTTCTTCCACTAACCATCAGTCCTCTCTGTCCGAAATGTGAACATTGGCATCCTCAAAAGAGTGACCTTTGACTTTTAGATGCAGATGTACAGCTGAGTCTCTCTTCTGTGTACAGGTTTGAGCTTTCCTTGCAGCACGGCACTGCACAGCATACACTGTTGTTTAGTTTGTGTCTGAGTGTGTGGCTGGGTCTGAAGTACACTGGGATGCTTCTATGATAAACCTGCTACATACGGGATTACAGTGTTGTTCCCCTTTGTCCTTCTTATTCTCCCTAGTTGGTGTCTGACCTTCTTTTCTGTGCATCTTTGCTGATTTGATGAAAGCCCAGTGGGGACAACCACATGTTTTAAGAGCTTTCTTCTTTACATGTGTGTTCCTTTTCTTTCTTTTGTCCTTCTACTTGTGCTTTGCTTTTTCACATCTCTGTACCAGTGGCTAAGTGTCCCTTTTGAAAGCTTTACTTTCCACTACTTCAGGTAAAGGTGGCACTGGGGAGCCCGTGGCTCATGCATCTGTCTGACACATGTAGTGGTAAGGCAGAGGTCTGATCACTCATGTTCATCTCTGCTCTATCCACACAAACAGGTCAGTAATTGGTGTTTAAGTGATTAGAGCAGCTGACAAGATTAAATCCCTCTGACTGGTCTGCTTTTTAGGTGACGCATCCACCTGGGCTCTAGATTCTTCTTCTGTGGTGGAATCATGGAACTGGCCTATGTGTGTGAGTGGGAGAAGCGTCCGAAGAGCACACACTGCCCTTCCATCCCGCTGGTCTGCTCCTGGTCCTGCAGGAACCTCGTGGCCTTCACCACAGACCTGAAGAGCGAGGACGACGACAAGAGTACACAAATACACACGCACGCGCACACACACACACACAGGCGAACACACAAACACACGCTGAACTTGATGTTCTGTTTTCCAGATGTGAGTCACATGATCCATATCATCGACACTGAGCACCCCTGGGATGTTTTCTCCATCAACTCTGGACACACTGAGGTCATTTCCTGTCTGGAGTGGGACCAATCAGGTGAGACTTCAGTTAAATGTTTTGGAGATGAGCTCAGCTGATTGATTGACTGTTATTGGTCTGGAATCGGATTGGCTATAAGCTGTTCAGACTGTGCAAGCAGGAGAATCTGCTTTTCTCTTGCTTTATGTACAGTACATGTTGCAGTGTCACGTTCTGCTGAGAGAGACAGGAAGTGACGTGTGTGTCTGTGTGTTTGCGCGTGCTGCAGGCTCACGGCTGCTGTCTGCAGACGGCGACGGGCAGATCAAATGCTGGTCGATGTCGGATCACCTGGTGAATAGCTGGGAGAGTGTCCTGTCGAGCTCGCTAGATGGAGACCCCATCATCGCTCTCAGCTGGCTGCACAATGGTGTCAAGCTGGCACTGCACGTGGAGATGGTAATAGCTGCCCACACATGTGCACACACCTGCTGGCTCGTTGCAGTGATAGCTCTGTGTCTTAATACTCACTGAGACCAGTTGAGTAAGCCCTGCCTCCTCTTCTCCTCTTGCTTCAGTCTGGCTCCACAAACTTCGGGGAGAAGTTCTCTCGGGTGAAATTTTCACCGTCCCTAACGCTGTTTGGCGGTAAGCCGATGGAGGGCTGGCTGGCGGTGACAGTGAGTGGTTTGGTGACAGTGTCGCTGCTGAAACCGGGTGGCGCTCTGCTGACGGCGAGCGAGAGCCTGTGCCGGCTGAGAGGGCGCGTGGCGTTGGCCGATATTGCCTTCACCGGAGGAGGGAACATTGTGGTGGCTGCCACAGATGGCAGCAGCTCCTCGCCTGTGCAGTTCTACAAGGTAAGGACCAAAGATGCTGGTGTTACCAAGGGGCTATCACCTCTGATGCTAACCTGACATTTGCTGGCGTCACCAAGGGGCTATCACCTCTGATGCTAACCTGACATTTTACCTTTGGTTGTTTCAGGTGGTGGTCAGCGTGGTGAGTGAGAAATGTCGCATTGACACTGAGCTGCTGCCGTCACTTTTCCTGCGTTGCACCACCGACCCGCTGAGGAGGGAGAAGTACCCCGCTGTCACCCACCTCAAGTTCCTGACCCGGGAGAACTCTGAGCAAGTAAGACCAGTGTGCACAGTCAGATCAATAAGACAAGTGTGGCCATTAAACCCGAGACCACCAGGACCTTCAGAACTCAGAGGAAGTGTGTACTTTTCAGGTTCTGCTGTGTGCGTCCAATCAGAACGGCAGCATCGTGGAGTGCTGGTCTCTGAGGAAGGAGGGACTTCCTGTCAATAATATCTTCCAGCACCGTTCGCCAGTGGGTAAGAAGACCCAGCACCAGCAGGAAGTGATGTAACAGCCAGCTAATGGTTGACATAGTAACAAGAGGCTTTAAGAATCAGACTGTGTGTGTGTGAGTTCATGACCACTGACCTTTTGTATTTAATGCCCTGACTTTCTTTATTTGACCTCTTCTGACAGTGGGAGAGAAGCAGCCGACCATCCTAAAATGGCGGATCCTGACGACCACCAGCGACCTGGAGCGTGTGTCGGCTGTCGCTCTGCCCAAGCTGCCAATCTCCATCTCCAACACTGACCTGAAGGTGGCGTCAGACACCAAGTTCTGCCCCGGACTCGGTGAGCCTCAGAGCTGGAAATGGCTGGTTGTTCTTCAGGGAGGTGTACACGCGTGCTGCGAAGAACCTTCCTCAAGCTCAGAGTTTCTGTGGTTGAGGTGATCGTTCTCGTGTTGATTTGAAAAAATGGCGGTAGAAGAAGAAATGTGTAGGAGGAAATCAGAGTACTAAATGGGCCAATTGCAGTCATTGTGGGCAGCGCCACTGTGACGTTACATTTTTGGAGGAGGGACTTGTCAGGTTGGAACACACATCAGGCGTTGCATGGCATCAGTGTCTGTTACGGCATAGTGTTTGCTCACAGCATTGGTGGGAGGAGCCACAGACAGTGACCTCATTGTAATGTCACTGTGTTTAGTTTACCTGGTGAACTTTATTTTGGGGCATTACCAAATCTTAAACTGCAATGCTTGTTCTGGACCATCAGGTCTGACACCCTGCTGACCCCTGAAGTTAAAGGTTGGTCTGGCTTCCTTTAAAGATGGCGGCAGGACTTTGTTGTAACCGTCTCATGTCATTGTGGTTTCAGGTCTGGCTCTGGCATTTCATGATGGCAGCATCCACATCCTGCACCGCCTCTCCCTCCACACCATGGGCGTGTTCTACGGCGCCTCCTCGGCACAGCGCCCTGGAGATGAGTCGGCCATCAAGCGCCAGAGAACCGCCGGCCCCGCCGTCCACTTCAAGGCCCTGCAGTTCTCCTGGACCTCATTGGCTCTGGCTGGAGTTGACAACCATGGCAAGGTGAGGACACACAGCTGGGTTCTGGTTCAGCCCAGATCAATAAAACGCCACACGTTAACAATCAGAGATCAGATTGATCGGTATGGTTTCTTATCGATCGATTAATTTAGCAGAGAAACGGTTTCCTCGGGAATCCTGACATCTCTGTAACCTACAAGACTTGTGTGTGAAGTAACTCACTCAGGTAGATGAGAAATGTGAAATAAGAAATTTGAAAGCAAAACAACCAAATAAGGTCTCCAGAGAGTGAGCCGAGGACAAGTCGATTGACATCTGGACAGTTGCTGCTTTGAATTGTTCTGAAATCTAATTCTAATCTGTTTGTTTGTTCTCTCGTCAGCTCCACATGCTGCGTGTATCGCCCTCTATGGGCCAGGTGCTGGAGATGAACACGACGCTGCGTCACCTGCTGTTCCTGCTGGAGTACTGCATGGTGACGGGTTACGACTGGTGGGACGTGCTGCTGCACGTGCAGCCCAGCATGGTGCACAACCTGGTGGAGAAGCTGCACGAAGAGTACATGAGGCAGAACCAGGCGCTGCAGCAGGTCAGCAAAGCATGCTGGGAGAAAACCACAAGGCCAGTTCTTTAAGTGATGACATATTAACCCTGCTTCTGGGTCCAAACTACTCTCTGTTTATTAAGGCTGTTGTGTTTTTAACATGTTTTATTTCTATTTAATCTCAACAAGACCCTAAAAACAGTCAGTGATCACTGTCGGCCTCTCTCGGTTTTTATTACTGCTATTCATTTTAAAGCTCAGTTTTTAAAACCTTACTATGTAACTACAGTCCAGCCCCTGCAGCAGTATGTTAATGACTAACCTCGTATTGTGGATGGATTATCTTAGTAGTTCTCCTGACTGAAGTTTGGTCCATTTACAGCATCTTTTTTTCTGCCATTCCAATACATTTGCCCCTAACCATTGGGAAGCTGCGGGTTAACTTTTATCAAGTGGAGAAAAAAAAGTTAGCATTCATCCTCCAGCTTCACTCTGCTAATTTGTTTATATTACGCTAACTGTAGCTATGTAGCACATCATTATATACCAGCTAGCCCAACCTCAGTAACCCTACAAACGTCGTTTCTGTCTTGTTCTTCATGTTCTGCTTCATGAATCAGGAAAATTCAGTGACTGAACAGGGCTGAAGCTGTTAGCACTCATCAGCTTTACAGGCAGAATCACAGTAGCAGGTTTTTATCAGACTACAGGAAGTAGTCCCTGTGGTTAGAACCAGGCGGCACATGTGTTTTAAAAAAAAAAAAAAAAAAAAAAAATTGTCTTAAATTTGGTCTGGACGAGCAGTGAAACGTTTGTAGATGGAGGAACATGAAGAGGAGGCAATTTGCGCTCACACTCTTTAGAAACCCAACCGTGCGTACTCTTCCTCTGCACCTGGACAGGGTGCTGTAAGAATGCTATCAGCGTTATTAAATAAAGTCCCAGTAATTATTTACCATTAATTTGAAAATGCAGGACAGGTGAGATGATGAAAGTCAGCAGAACGCAGGAAGGGGTGTTTCTGATGTTTCTGGCTCGAAGACTTCCCCTCTGCCATTCTCTGCTTCAGGTTCTGGCGACACGCATTGTGGCAGTGAAGGCATCTCTCTGTAAACTCTCCACGGCGACAGCGGCTCGAGCGTGTGACTTCCATGCCAAGCTGCTGCTTATCGCTATCAGCTCCACCCTCAAGTCTCTGCTGAGGCCTCATGTCCTCAACACGCCGGACAAGAGTCCTGGAGACCGACTGACAGAGATCTGCGCCAAAAACACAGACACAGGTGAGACCGCAGGTGGCGTGGGTGACCCGTCATGTGTGGGTGGTGGCTGATGGCTCCATGTCTCCTCAGATATCGATAAGGTGATGATCAACCTGAAGACGGAGGAGTTTGTACTGGATGGTCCTCCTCTGCAGTCTCTGCAGCAGCTCATCCAGTGGGTGGGAGACTTCGTCCTGTACCTGCTCGCCAACCTGCCCAACCAGGTAAGTGAAGTCGGGTGGCGATGCACACACCTTATTCCAGGTTAGGAGGAGTGACTCGGAACCATTCCAATGAAACAAAAGCTGTAAGCAGATGTAGATCACTCAGTTCGTCTCCAGGAAGCAGAACTCACTAGAATTCATCATGTTTGGCTGATGACCTCTGACCCCGCGTTTATGTATGCTGCTCTCATAGGGCTCTATGGTCCGGCCCGGGTTTGGCTTCATGCGGGACGGGGCGTCTCTGGGGATGCTGAGGGAGATGCTGGTGATGATCCGGATCTGGGGTCTGCTGAAGCCCGGCTGTCTGCCCACCTTCACCGCCACGTCGGACACCCAGGACAGCATGCTGCTGCTCTTCAGGCTGCTCACCAAGCTGTGGCTCTGCTGTAAGCAACACACTCTGGGTCAGGACCGGGCCGGTTTATCTGACCTCAGGTCCTCTCACGTTCAGTCAAAGGTTATCAGCTTTAATCTGAGGTTTTGGGTTAGTCTTCCCTCAATCATGGTTGTTTAAAGTGAATCAGCTCAAAGGTGTGCAGGTGATTCCAGGTGTTGTTGAAGGAGCCGTGAGTGAAACGGGAAGTCCTCGACTGCAAACACCATGCAGTTCCATCAGCAGTTTTGAGAGAAGGAAGCGTCCAGCAAAGAGAGGAAAACATCTAATCGTCCATGTGTAGCGTAGAGAGAACTGGATGAAAGCCTCCATCAGCCTCAGAGCAGATCAGACTAGAATGGGACGGGCCATCACTCACCACCACGTGCAAATTGTTCTTAATTAATTTACTGTTTGTTTTTGTTGGGGGGGGTTTTCACATGGAAATAAACAGATCTGACCAATCTGATCAATGCGTTTGGCAACAGGTGTTCTGTAGGTAGAACTGACAGTGAGATGGAAACGGTAAATATTCCTGAGCTCAGACTCACAGCTAGCTGCTGCTACAGGTCAGTCGTCACTCTGGAAGGATTCCTCAGATTGCTCCACTGATTCCTGAAATATGAAATCCTCCCTGCTGCTCCTGAGACTTGGATGAACATCTGGACCATACAAGTGATGCACAGAGGAGAAGAAATAAAAACACCTACCTTGTGGGAAATTTAAAAAGGAAAAAAAAAAAAAAAAAAAAAAGGGGTCAACACTTCCAACCTGCTCCATAAAGCTGAAAGTAGCTTAGCCTTTTTTGTAAGTTTATAGATTTATGACTGCGTTGATCCAGTATTATTAAACAGTTTAAATCTCCCCAGGATCAATTTCTGTGATTTCAAATCTGAACTCAACAAGATTTTCTCTAAACTTATCATCCCAGTTTGAGGCATGACCAGAACCACAGACGTGTGGCGTGTGCTCTTCGTCACCATCAACTTCACCTGAGCCCTGAAAACAATTGTCCTGCTGAGCTCCGCACGAGAGAAGCATGAACTCAGGTCAAAGAGAGGCTGAAGCAGTTTTCAGCTGTCACCACTACTAAACAGTTTCCCATTTTCTGTCACTCAGCACGGGATGATGGCGCCCCCCAGGACCCCGACGACAGTCTGATTGACGAGTGCTGCCTGCTGCCGAGCCAGCTGCTGGTGCCCAGCATGGACTGGCTGCCCGTCAACGACGGCGTGATGGTGAAGCTCCAGGGCAAGCACCCACTTAGGCTGCAGTTTGGCAAGGCCTCGTCCCTGCCCAGCAACGCCCCGCCCACACCTCTGGAGGTGTTCAACAGGTAATGCACACCTGAGCCTGCAGCTTTCAATAACTGCCGTTTCCCTTCGAACCTACTCGTGTCGGCTCGGTTTTTACGATTTTCCATTAGGTGGTAGTACCTGGTACTAGGTACTAATTCAGTACCCACTGGCCAGGGTTCCAAGCGATCTCAGGTGTCAGCAGCCTGCATGCCACCAATTGGCTAGTCAGTGGCATCACTCGATGAGTCATGAGAGCGTCTCCTTTATGAAAATCAAAACCGCCGTTTTTGAAACCCGGCATTGAGGAACACGGCTGCACAAAGAACAACGCCACAGACCGAGCAGCAGATACACCATCGCCTCCACGTCTTCCTCTGTTCATGTCACATGCTAATGATGTCACAGGACTTTCAGCCGAGTTCCTATAACAACCCCACACACATTATGTGTGTGTTTCTGTGTGTGCTCGCAGGACTCCTGGCTCTCAGAGAATGGATAACCTGCGTTGTGTTCACATGGGCGTCTGTCCCACCGAGGAGAGCAAAGCCTGCACAAGGTGAGTCCATGGGAAGTGATGTCACATATTCCACTTTCATGATGACACCACTATGCTCCGCCTCTTTCAGGTGCGGCTGTGTGACCATGCTCCGTTCGCCCAACAAGACAAACGCCATGAAGCAATGGGAGCAGCGCTGGATTAAGAACTGTCTGTGTGGTGGTCTGTGGAGGAGGATCCCACCCACGTTCACCTGAAGTGGTGACACTTCACCACCTGTTGTTGTGGAGCTTATTCACATCCCAAACCTATTGACCAATCAGGTTCCTGAAAATGGTCTTTAATATCCAGCTCAGAACCGGCTTCATGAGACCAGGTTCTGTGTGAGGCACAGGGACTGAATCCAGTTCCGATTTATCGTCGGAGTTGCACTTTGTACATAAACAGCATTTTTCTAATAAAGCCAACCAAACTGAACGAGGTGTTTCTGTTTTTGTGTCCAAACACCTGAGAACGCTGGTTCGTCCATGTCACACCACACTGATGGAACAAATGGGTCATCGGGTGTTTCCATGGGAACAGAAGTGATGCTGCAGAAAGTGTCAGGTGGGTTCATCGTGTACATAACGTCTTTAAGGGAGAAATTACTTTACAGACATCTGTGGTTTCTCTCAGCTGATCATAACCACCTGTCAGGTGACGCACTGAGCACCCGCGTCTGCCCATCACTCTGCTTGGTAGAGATGCATCAATCAGAGAGAAAGAGATTCTTTCAGTCATGTTTATCATCCAGCTCATTTCCAGCTGCAGGAAAAATAGGACAATACAGTTTAAAGTCTCTCTCTCACTCAACTCTCTCACACACACATACACAGTGAAAGGTAATGCAAACATGTAGTCACCGCTCTGAGGACTCAAAGTTCAGTTTTCACATCATGACAGCAGATCTGAAACAGCACCCCCCTGTGGTGGACCTGCTCATCTGTTTAGGTTGAACCTGGAGCACAGACAACCTCCTTTCCTGAATACAAAACTACATAGAGCGCTTTGAGTACTCCGGGAGAGTAGAAAAGCGCTATATAGGAATCAGTCCATTTACCATTTACATATTTAGTTATGGTTTAATTCTGTGTGTGTGATCACATATAATGATGAAGAGAAGCCTGTCGAACATTCTTACCTCTCTTCCATCCACATGGATGTTTGTAAGAAAATGTTCTCTGTTCAGGTCACAGTGTCTGAATTCAGGATTTAATGTTAATAAACTGGACATAATTCTGAATGAGCTAAAGAACACCAACCTTCAGAAGAACGTTCAGCCAGTAACACCTGCTGCAGGTGAGCTTCAGCCCACCCAGGGTTCCCTGTCTGTGACTGTCTCAGGTTCCTCTGAAGAACAGCATGTTCCGCCCTCCTGTCCCAGCAGGGGGCGCCACAGCCTGCACTCAGCTGCTTTTTCAGGCGATTGAAAAAAAAAAGCAGAATCACGTGTTTTTGTCTCTGTGACGTTTCAGGTGCGTGAAGGGTTAAAAACAGCGCCAAAGTTTAACCCTTCAGGGTCCGATCACCTGACAGCAACACGCACGAGGAACGTTTCACAGCTCGCTCTGCCCCGCCCACCCTGAAATACACACACACACCGCAGCAGCTTCCTCCAGCACACAGACGTCTCTGCGCTGTTCTGCAGGAAACGGAACCCACCGGAACCGGACTGAGACCGAGCCGCAGCAACCCGGCAGGTGTGTCCGCTGTGCGTCTGCGCGGAGGTTCCGGTTCTGCTGACGGGATCCAGAGCAGGTGGATGCTCAGAGGTGAGACTGTGTGTGTGTATGTGTTTTGCTGCAGAGGTGCAAAATCCGGACTGCTTTGTTCAGTTTCCGGTCCTGCTGCACCTCCACCTGTCTGTCTGTCCGCGCGGCTCCATCAGTGGGTGGAGGACTTCTGTGTACTGATTGGTCAGCTGTTAATTGGCATTAATGTGAAGTGTGTCACGGTGATGATGATGAAGAGCTTCCTCTGTGCAGCTGATTGTCTTCAGACTGATTTTCAGTGGAGTTCTCTGAAATGACTGAATACAGGTGTGAGGAGGAGGGTCCAAGCAGCAGGGGCGGATCTAGAGAAATTTTCTTAGGGTGGCAAGGAAATCAAATGGGGTGGCAAAATCAAGGCTTTTTTTTTTTCAAACACATATGCAGGTGGTTACATATGGTTAAAATGATTCAAATGCAGTAAGTATACGTTTTTCATATAAATATAGTCTATAACTTAATTATTGTCTGTAGCCCACATAATTACATACTTTAGTTACATAAAACATGTGAGTTTTGATGTTATGTACTGTATAGCCTGTATAATAAATAAATATGTAGCCCAATAAGTATAAAATCCAGAAAGCTACACAACATGGGGCAGATCATTTACAAACACACGTCTAACTTAAGTTTCACACTGCTTTTTGTTAGAAAACAATCACATTGTTACATGTTTAAATTACACAAAATGTCAGAAATCTGCACTGTCATGAACAAAAATTTTAACCTAATTTTTCATGATTAACCCACTGAGGTCTGAAATACAACTGGCCATTTTTGACTAATTTTGAGTTTACGTTTGTATTTCACCCTCAAATTGTTTCATTTTATTTTTTTCACCTTGCCTTGTTTGGTATCATTCTTTTCAGCTCAACTGAATTTAGTTGTTTTTTTCACTGACATACTGCATTAGTACTACTATTACTGTTAATAGTACTATTACTGATCTGAAATCACACAAAGAACTTTAAACCCTAGTAGTATTTTTTACTGTAAAAAACAACAACACAGACATGTTGAGTAAATTTTTATAACTTGAAATGCAAATATAATAGCTGCATAGCTGCAGCTTGTTGCTATGTCAGCTTAACATAGTCATGTGATTTGGAGGTGCAGCGTGTCCGTGGACCACAGAGGGTTAATAACACTCACCTTCCTTCCATTTCCAGAGTGTAACATCCAACCACCTGTGTAAAATCTGAAATTCCCGTGGTGTTGTTCAAAATGTGCTCTGGCACAATCATAAGCATCGCTTGCTACTGAAAACAAGAAAAAAGCCGGTCCCTGCTATGGGCTGAACCATTTGTTAATGGTGCAGGGGGGGAACACTATCCAATATCTTCAGTTTTAGCATTTATATTCACTGTTGACTGTAACTATGCTCAAACTGTTAATGCTATCTTATTTTAATAAACAACACTGTCATATGCAAAACTGGGGTGGCACTTGGGGTGACAAGGGATGATTTTAGGGTGGCACTTGCCACCCCATTCCACCCTTCTTGATCCGCCCCTGCCGAGCAGCAGGTGTCCAGCTGCTTCCTGTGGTCATGTGATCACGTAAACTCAGGTGTGTCAGAGTTCTGGCACCACGTGCTGAAGCGTTAACATTTCATTTTTTGAATGGTTCCCTGAGTGGGATTTTATCACTCCAACCTCTGAGGTGGAGGTGTAAAGGAGCCACTAACCCCGCCCACACCATGCTACTAGGGGGCGACAGCAGTCAACTTCAGCTTCTTTTGAAGTTTGACTGCTGTGCTGTTGACTGCAGTCAACAGCACAGGGGCAGAAACAGTCGCTTCTTTCATCAGAAGTTTGTATGGATAAGTTTCCTCCTCTCGTCCAGATCGCAGCTCTCCCGCTGGTCTGCGAGGTCACGTCCACGACCTCACAACGACTTTAAACGGCGAGCAGACGAGAAAGACAGACGGTCAGCGTCTTTAAGCTGACTGGTCATTGTGTTGTTGTGTTTGAATCTTTAGCTCAGGATTGGTGGGTCAAATTCTTTAAAGGTCACGGGAACCACCGGGAACGTGGATGGCATCGGTTTAGAAACCAGTGGGCGACACCGTGATGTTGCCCACTACTTTCTAAAGTCCAGTTTCCACTGTTGCAGAAAAGTGGACATGGCAATGGGGTGGATCTGCTTGTCTAATGACTTGTGATTGAAAACTCGTGAGCCAACCAGTATGCAGCTTCCTACCACAGAAAATCCTCCATTTTGAAACAGCGTGACTGAAATTACCTGGCTCATTTCATTCAGGCGCAAACTTGGTGGGCAGGACGTCGTACGCCTATAGCTGGGGTCGGCAACCTGCGGCTCCAGAGCCGCATGCGGCTCTTTAGTCCTTATAGTGCGGCTCCGCATGGTTTGGGAAAATAAATGAGAAGTATTTAGCTGAAGTGTATTTTGATTATGTTAGTTCTTTTTTTTTTAACTTGTACTTCTAAATTGGAAGATTATTGTGATAGGCCCTAAATAAATATAAAAATAAAATTATATTCTATTATTTTTTTCATCCCTCAAAATAAGCGCCACACTCGCGGAAGACGGTGTACCCGCAGAAACGCCGTGCATTTATCGAGACTTTCAACTAGGGCTGCACGATTAATCGTTAGAAAATCGCGATCTCGATTCATACTTATGTGCGATCCCATTTCCAAATGACAACGATTTTAAAAAAAAAAAAAAAAAAAAAAGACAACGACGATTGTACCGCATTTTGATCCGGGACGTAATCTGCATGAAAACAAGCGCTCACTCTTCCTGCTCAACAAATGACAAGGGCGGAGCCTTATACCACGTGATACAGAAGCTGTGCCGTGATGCTCAAATTGGCAGGGAAAAAACAACGGAGAACACGTCAGGGATGACGAGAAAGTGACAGGAGAAAATTTGTGCCGGTCAACCACCCAAACATCAGTAACGGGAACCTTATACAGCGCTTCCCTATACACGTCGAACTCCCGCAGGCACAAAGAAATTACGGAGGCTATTACTTATCACCTGACCAAAGATATGGCTCCCATCGACACTGTGCAAAACGAGGGATTTAGGAAAATCATCAACACCCTAGACAAATGCTACACAGTGCCGTCCCGCAACTATTTTTCTATTGTTGCACTACCTGCTCTATACACGCAGTGTCGAGCAACGGTGGAGACGGAATTTCAAGCAGTACAACATTTTGCGGCAACAACAAAATGTGAGGCATTTATTGTTTTTATGTTTATTTATTGTTTTTATGTTCAGTTTCAACTGTTATGAAGTTGATGTGCAGTTAATAAGTGCAATAAATATTTATATTGGAAAAGAAAATCGTGAGAGAATCGTGATCTCAATTCTAAGCAAAAAAATCGTGATTCTCATTTTATGCAAAATCGTGCAGCCCTACTTTCAACCCCAGGTAGGTCAATTATGGATCTTTGGAACCACATTATGTCAGCAGCTGTTCTCCACCGTGAACTATGTTAAAAACAAACACCGCTCATGCCTCACAGATGACAGCTTACAGTCCTGCGTAAAGATGAAAGTGACTTCGTACAGCCACGATTTGCAGACGCTGTGCGCAGAGGTTCGGAAGCAGAAGTCCCATTGTAAACATATCACAGCAGACCCGATGATGTTTCCATGAACATGCTTTTCAGCATCTCTTTATTGACCACTTTTCACACATGGTTGCTGTACACATACAGCCGGCTGTAGCTTTTCAGCTCACAGCCCGACAACACAACAGCATAGATAGCACAGATGTTAAGGCGGCCAGGCATGATTGTGGGTGCCGCTCAGGTGCGTCCGCCTCCCCTGCAGCTGCGCTGCAGACCATGCCCCGCCACACACATTAACCTGGTAAAATACATATTTAGGCAGAATTTTGCAAATATCTATTTTTCATCTTTTAGGAGCATAGTGCTTTTTTCCAATTATTTTTTAAAAGTCAGGTCAAGGCTCCAAAAGCCCAAAGGCGATATAAGGGTGGCGGCTCACAACAGTTTTTGTTTGCTCCATGGATCATTTTAGTTCAGCTGGGTGTCTTTCCTTTGTTATATTTCTTTAAGAGTTCAAAATGTGTTAATTACATAAATAAAATGTAATTTTCTCTGCAGCACTTCATGGGTTTTTATAAGCAACACGCCTTAGTTGTTCACACAAAGCATAGAGGTAAAAAACAATATATACAGTGTTATCTTCATTTTAGATGTCAAAAAGTATTTGCGGCTCCCAGTGTTTTCTTTTGTGTGGAAACCGGGTCCAAATGGCTCTTTGGGTGTTAAAGGTTGCTGACCCCTGGCCTATAGCTTGTCAGCCATATTGAAAGTAATAGAGCAGTGGTTGCTATGGAAACAAAAGAAAATCAGCTGCAAAGAAGCTGCAGAGTGACTGCATTGGTTGCCATGGTTACCTTTACTTTTTCATGTTTGTTTGCTAACGACTTGCTGTGAAAACTGTGGGAAAAACAGAAAATGGATAGGGCTCACCTTCAAAATAAAAGCTGCACCTTGGCGCTGTTGCTAACATGTGTCAAACGCCAGCCGGGTCATCTCGATCCCTTTGTGATCCTGTGCCGTCACATGTACAAAATGATGAACAAGCTAACATCACATGTCTATAAAACCTCAAAAGAAGCTGAAGTTGACAGTTGTTGCCCCCTATTGTCATCAAGACGGAATTCAGGTTTGAGGCTCTTCTTGTTTTAAAACTGTTCAGTGGAAGAAGAGATGGAGTACTGACCATCCACCATGGATACTGATCTAATGAGCTCCTCCAGTTTAGTATTTTTCATCTTATTTTAGCAGAATTCCCGATTACTGCTGTTAGTGCTTCCCAGAGAAGGGAAGGACGGATTTGATTTTTTTTTTTTTATTGAACTCTAAAAAAAAAAAAAAAAATTATTAATTTTGAGGGATATCATTTCACAAAAGCCCCTACCAGCTCAAAGTTTTCTGTCTGGTTAGGTACCAAGGGACTGGTCAACAAAGAAACAGTTTATTCTGCCATATGATGAGGAGAAGAAATTAAAACACCTACCTTGTGGGAATAAAAAACGGGTCAACACTTCCAACCTGCTCCATAAAAGTTGAAAGTAGCTTAGCCTTTTTTGTTAGGTTTATAGATTTATGACTGGATTGATCCAGTATTATTACACAGTTTAAATCTCCCCCAGGATCAATTCCTGCAAGTTCAAATCTGGAATTAACAAGATTATTTTCTCTATAAACGTATCATCCCAGTTTGGGGCATGACCCGAACTGGGATGGTCATGTGTTGTGAAGGAGCCCGTCAATGATTACGAGACCTCCACGTGGGTCTGAGATGACAGTGGTCGCAGTAAACTTGATTTTTTTTTTTATTATTCTGTCCCACATGTCTTAGAATTAAGATTGGAATGAAATATATTACCCTCCCATCCTTCTTTAAGTCTTGATGTTTATTCAGTTGGTGGGTTTCCTGAAGGAATGCCATCTCACATTTTAAGTATTTAAGGCGACTGAATAGTCTGGCTCTTTTATCAGGCCCATTTAAAACTAGCAGCCCTTTTAGCATCAATACCGTCCACCATGTTTAGCCATGACGAACTGAGTGAGAAAGTTACAAAAGGTGAAAGTATTAATAAGAACGATCATTGTGATAAAGCGCGAAACATCGTTCAGCTCTTCTGTAAACTAAATCTAAACTTGTCCCTGTCTTAGAGGCAAGCTGCAGGGTAAACATTATTTCCAGAAACCTCTGGTAAGACATTCTCTTAAATACTTATGTCTGGAGAGGCTCCCATCAATCTGTGACAAGTTAGAAACTATTAACATGAAGATTGAAACTAAAATAAGATGGCTGAGCAATGCAATAGAACAGATGAGCATTTATGTCTATATATATATATATATATATATATATATACACAAATTTGTATATGCTCTTGCACACACACGTCAAAGACAACAAAGGTGGGGATTTTCTGGTATGCGCCTGCATGTAGGATAATGTTGTTGATTAATCCAACAATAAGGGGAGCATCTGTATCTTGAGTACGGCTGATTATCATGAACGATGGGAATGTGTGCGTACTTGTCTTACTCCTTACTGAACCTCTGATCACAAAATCTTCTGAGCTTTGTCAGGTGAGTGAAGGTGGATACATTTTTTTTGTATGTCACGCGCAACCGGGCGAGGTACAGCAGGTGAAACCTGACGTTTCTCTGATACAGGGCTCGTTTTAAACCGCTGAATGCAGCTCTTTTTTTTTTTTTTGAGCAAGCACAGCTCATACATTTTAAAAGAAGAAGGAATGTGCGAGATGGTGACCTTTGGCCGGATCTGAAGGTCGAGGTTCAGCAGGCTCTCTCCAGTTAAGACTTAGGGGCCCGCTGGCTGCATCAATACCTCTGACATAAAGTGCCCCATGTTTTTACTGTCTGTGGAACCGCCCCTCCTGCAGCTCTGTTGTGATTGGACAAGTTCAGCTTCAAATTTTTGTTTTTTAATAATCGGAAAATAATGCTTCTGTGTGTGTGTGCGCGTCCGTGTATAGGTTGATGAGGATGATGATGATGATGATGACATCCTCCCCCTCAGAGAAGATGAAGAAGAAACCTCCAAAGGACAGTCTGACTCTGCTGCCATGTTTCTACTTCGTAGAGGTGAGAGCAACAAACAAACAAATGGTCGCATGACACCTACAGTCCGGTCCACCGTGCTGTTTTTCAAATCAAACAGCATGTGAATTTCCGACTTTCCACTTTAATTCAACTTATTTAATAAAAGTTCTGCATGAACTGTTTGGAAATTATTTTCATTTAGAGGATCAAAAAACTCCTGAACAAATTAACATAATTTTCAATATAATTCGAGTATTGGATGAAAATCCTCAGTGACCATCTGAAGAGCCCATGGACCACACCCTGATGCTTCAGATCCGCAGACAGTCTAGACCACAGATGTCGAACTCCAGGCCTTGAGGGCCAGTGTCCTGCAGGTTTTAGATGTGTCCTTGATCCAACACAGCTGATTTAAATTGCTAAATTACCTCCTCAACATGTCTTGAAGTTCTCCAGAAGCCTGGTAATTAACTAATCATTTGATTCAGGTGTGTTGACCCAGGGTGATATCAAAAACCTGCAGGACACCGGCCTTCGAGGCCTGGAGTGCGACACCCCTGGTCTGAACATAGAGGTAGCTTCTGGGTCTGAATCGTGAAGCCAGAGGTCTCTTAAACTTGTATTTTTTTTACTGACCACCAGGGGGCAACAGCTGACCTCAGGTCCTGTAGAGGTGTATGGGGAGACAGTGTCTGCTGGGACCTCTGTAAAAAAACAAAACAACAAAACCCCACTGACATCATGAGTTTATGGGCTCAGTCATGATTTTCAGATGTGAGTGTATTTGAAACTTGTGTGAAAATATAGTTATCTTTAATTGGCGGTGCGATCACACAGAGTGAACACTCACTAACAGAGGTCAGCTTATCTTACAGAGGCTAGAGTGATGAAAGGATTCTGCCTCCTGTTTACACTAACTGTAAACTCAGAGCTACATTTTGGTAGCACTTCCTGTCGTGTCGACAAGGATCAGATGATCCCACTAACAGATGTTCATCTGTTTGTCTGCATGCAGCTGCCCATTGTGGCTTCTTCTATGGTGTCGCTGTACTTCCTGGAGCTGACCGATGTGGTGAAGCCGGCTCAAGTGGGTTTCCGGTGCCACGACAGAGATTTGAGTATGCCGTATGTGGATGGAGGAGATGAGCTGATCCCACTGCTGATGCTCCTAAGCCTCGCCTTCGCTGGACCTGCTGCTTCGGTACCATAATTTATTAGAATTTATTGATTATGTAGGAATACGTTTTTAGTGATGACGCACTTGCCTAGTCGGATTGGAGGCTAAGAAGATAACTGGAGGTGATGGTTGTATATGTGATTGATGGGTGGGTGGTTTAGTTTTTGAGCGGCTGAATGAAGGGTTGGTCGATGGATGAGTGATTGGTGGATGGTTGGTTGTTTGGTTGGATAGGTGATTGGTGGTTGGTTAATGACTGTTGAGTGGTTGAATAGGTGTTTGTAAGTTGGTAAGTGATTAGTTGCTGGTGGATGGGTGGGTGTGTGGTTGGATGGTTGATGGTGTACCCTGACTCTCCATTCTGACCTCACGAACAATGAAAATACCTCAGACGTTTGGAAGTCTTTGGTGTCTTTGCTTTCCTCACCTGTACATCTCCACCTCTGCATAAACTAGTATTTGATGTTTGGTGGTTTGTAGAAAGTGGGCGGGGTCAGCCTGTCCTGCTTCAGGCTACTGAGTTGGATTTGTTTTGTCCCTCAGATTATGCTGGTGGAAGGAGCAATCTACTGCCTGCAGTCCCGTCTGAAACTCCGCCGAGCTGAGGGAAGCATCAACGCCGGTGGCTGCAGTTTCAACTCCTTCCTGAGGAGAACGGTCCGTTTCGTAGGTATGACTGCATCTGCAGAACCTGCTGAACATTCACTTGTCTATACCCTGTGACCTGCCACCAGTCTTACATGTCAGAAGTGTTCCTGCAGGTGTGCACGTGTTCGGCCTGTGTGCGACTGCGCTGCTCACTGACATCATCCAGCTGTCCACGGGTTACCACGCACCATTCTTCCTCACTGTCTGCAAACCTAACTACACTCTGGCGGGTGTGTCATGTGAGAAGAATGCCTACATCACCACAGACATCTGCTCTGGGCAGGATGAGCACGCCATCATGGCTGCGAGGTGTTTGCCGTACTTCCTGTTTGTGTCGCTGTTTGAAGTTTTCAGACTGATCATTGAGGCATGTTTTTTTTTCTTCCTCTTCTTACAGAAAGACGTTTCCTTCCCAGCATGCAACTCTGTCAGCGTTCGCTGCTGTTTATGTTTCTGTAAGTGTGACAAAGTAAACCTTCCCACAGAAACACGCTCATGTGATTTTAGGTCCAGTGGTCAGAGTTGGGGTTCAGCCCAGAAATGCTGGGTCAGCCACACTGCTTTTAACACATGTAAACTAAAAGCTGATTTTAGACTCGGATTAAAGTTCAATTTTCCATCCTAGAATAAATTCATTTTATACAAAAATAAATAAGAATAAACAATGTTCACATTTAAAAAATGTCTCTAGGAAATTGTGTCAGGTCTGCTTGTACTGCTCAGTTTTGTTTGTCTTGATAAACATGTGTTGAATTTGCTGTATTGTGGCATTCTATGATGTTAGCTTCTGTTTCCTGTCAGATGTACTTTAACTCGACCATCTCAGACAGCACCAAGCTGCTCAAACCGGTGCTGGTGTTTGCATTTGCCATTGCCGCGGCGCTGACTGGCCTGACTCAGATCACGCAGCATCGTAGCCACCCCATCGACGTCTATGTGGGCTTCCTCATCGGAGCCTTCATCGCCGCCTACCTGGTGAGATAAAGGACACACCTGGTGTGTATTTCTGTCTGATGGAGCTGCAGAGTCTGCAGCTGTTGTCATGGACATGGCTTTGTTGGTGTTGTCATGGCGACTGCATCAGCTTAAACTGGAGGCTGTTGGTAGATCAAAAACCAACAGCTCTGCAGCTCCAAGTGACTGAAATCTTTATTTACCCAATACGCTTCAGCCCAGGAGCTTCACAAAGAGATGATGGGCTGAATATCAAACTGAATATGAGAGAATATTAAACCTGCCAGCACACAGAAACATCTGAACAGCACCTAAAATACAGACAGAAGGTCACTGAGGCAGCTTTAATCATTCAGCCTGAAAAACACAACTAAGACTTTCAAATAATTTAAAGCCTGATTTAATAGAATATCATCCAAAGACACCGACTCAGTTGTTGAAACTGGGAGATTTGATTGTTTTTGAAGAGGTTGGAGGTAATGATGTAACAGATCTTGGTGCTGGTCTCTGAGGTTTGATCTCACGATTAGATCAGGTTTCAGAGTATTTTTGAGGTTTGTGACTCTCCAAAGACTCACGAGATTTTATTCTCCTCCGTCAGGCCCTTCACGCTGTTGCCAACTTCAAATCATCTGATGACATCACTCCACCCCCACCTCCTCCACCCCTAAAGGCGGACCCTCTCCGAGCACTGACTGAGCGGGGACACGAGTCAGTCTATAACAAAGGCCCTGCCTCTGCCTCAGAGAGTAACGATGAGATAGCGGCAGCTCCGGCTCCCATGGACCGGCTGGATGGCCTGGGGCCCCTGCAGAGGGAGAAGGGGTCCATGGGAAGTCTGAAGAGGGCCAGTGTGGATGTAGAGCTGCTGGCTCCCCGAAGCCCCATGGGAAAGGAGACCATGGTGACCTTCAGCAACACGCTGCCAAGAGCTAGCACGAATGTAAATGGTGTACTGGGGGCCAACGATGCCTCTGAGGAGCCGGTCCAGCCGGTGCAGCCAGTGCAGCCAGTGCAGCGCCGTCTGAAAGCTGTTCAGGTGCCCATGGACCCTATGCGGTCGCAGCAGCTGGTGTCGGAGTGGAAGCAGAAGTCGATGGAGATGCGAGGTATGAGTGTTCGGGACGAGGCAGAGCACGAAGCCAGTGAGGACGGCTCTGAGGTGGGCTCTGTGGGGACTGATGATGGCAGTTCTCAAGCCCCGATCTACCAGCCTGCAGTGCATGCCGGGAGGGCAAACGCAAGTCGCAACCCCACTCCACCTCCAGGGGGGGCCAAAGCTGTGGCAACACCCAGAGCCCCACAGATCCCAGAAGCAGGACCCCCACCGGTTTCTCCAAAAAGTGCCCTAACCCGAGCCAAGTGGCTCGCCATCCGGGAGAAGACAACTGGGGAGGGGTCCGGGCGTGGTGCTGCCAACCAGCCACGACTGATGCAAGTCATTGCTATGTCCAAGCAGCAGGGCCTGCTGCCATCCTCGTCCTCTGGGGAGAAGTCCTCCGAAACCACATCCACCTGCTCTGCCATCTCCTCCACTGCCGACTCGCCACACTACCGCCACCCCTTTGAGCAACCACGGGAGGGGCCAGGTATCATCACAGTGGATGCCCATGCATCCCACTATCCTGTTGTCCAAGTCCCGCTTCCTCCCCAAGCCCATCCCCCATCAGGTAATGGTAACCCATGGGAGTGGGTGGGGGCACCCAATGGGGGAGACCCACGAGAAACCTACAGCCTCTCTAACCTGAATCGAGGAGATTCGGCCAGCCGCAGCAGCAGCAGCTTCCACCCACGCCGCTCTGCCTCACCATGCGCCACTGTTGACCCTACCATATCCTCAAGCCCACCTCACCAGCAGGTAGAGATGTCATCAGATGCTCAGCGCAGGGAGATGGCCATGAGGCGCAAGACAGCACTGGTTCTGTTGGATCGAGAGATCCGTAACCAGACTGAGCAGGAGAACTATTATAAGAGTCTGCAGGGACGGAGGTTCAAAGATTAGTCTGTTACTTTTCAAAATAAAAGCCTTACTCTGAAACTGGTCACTAACAGCACAAAACCTGGTTGGCAACAAGGAGCGTGATGCTATGCAAGCAAAAAGCTGTGAGAAGAGGTTTCCACCCAGGAGATGATGAGCTCAAGGTTTAGGAGCTCAACACTTGGATAGTTTCTCTCCACAAAAAGACATCTTACCTCTAAGAGAGTCTAGGAGGACATCAATGCTATTGCAACTATTTATTTTTCCAAGTGAACCCACCACAGAGCACCATATTATTATTATTATTATTGTTATTATTATTATTATTATTATTATTATTAGTAGTAGTAGTATCATTATTATAATTCTTGAGATAAGTTGCTATCCAAAGAAATCATCCCAAGAAGGATGGATTCAGTGGTTATAAACAGAGACAGAGGTGTTGTTCACATTTATCAGATGATCTCACTGTTTCTGGTCAGTGATGGTGCTGAGGTACCTCTGCTCTTCCACCCATTCAGTTTCCTGTTCAGTGACTTTAACTTTAGAAAGGATTCAGGCTGTGGCTAAAGGACAGTTTTAATCCCGAAGGAATCCAATCACAAACTTCTTTAGACTGACACAGACTGACCCGATTTTTCTGTGATCCAGAAAGGAACACCTCCATCTGTGCCGAAGAGATGCTGTCCACTGTGTTGAGCCTCTAAGAAGAAAGGAACTCATTCAATAAACAGCTCAAAGTCAAAGCACAGAGACAAACTCAAACACTAAATTTTTGAAACACCCGAACAAACCCTAACCCTGCAGCAAACAACATCCCTGTGACAAACAAGGACCCTGTCACAAACAAGAACCCTCCAACAAACCCTGTGACAAACAAGGACCCTGTCACAAACAAGAACCCTCCAACAAACCCTAAACCTGCGACAAACAAGAACCCTGTGACAAACAAAGGACCGTGTGACAAACAAGAACCCTTTGATAAACAAGAACCCACCGACAAACCCTAACCCTCCAACAAACAAGAAACCTGCAACAAACCCTAAACCTGCGACAAACAAGAACCCTTTGATAAACAAGAACCCTCCGACAAACAAGAACCCTCCGACAAACAAAAATCCTCCAATAAACAAGAACTCTCCAACAAACCCTAACCTTCCAACAAACCGTAGCCCTGCGACAAACCGTAGCCCTGCAACAAACCTTAACCCTGCGACAAACAAGAACCCTCCGACAAACAAACATCCTCCAATAAACAAGAGCTCTCCAACAAACCGTAGCCCTGCGGCAAACCGTACCCCGGCGACAAACCATAACCCTGCGACAAACAAGAACCCTGCAGCAGAACCCAACCCCTCCAGTTATGGATTCTGTGATGGCGGCCATGTTGGCAGTCTAAATCAGATTGTATATTTCTTGCCTCTCTGATGTGATGGTTCGGTTGCTATAGTGATTCTCAGCATGTTTGTTTGTTTGTGTGTGGTGCTGTCTGATTGGTGGAGGTTGTGAGTGTTTTGTTTTTGCGTGTGAATGATAGTACTTATTACTAATGGACCGACATGAGATTAAATCTCGTCACAGACGTTTAGGTTTAAAAATAAACTAGGTGATTTTGTTTCAGAGCTTTATAAGTGCGAAAGACGGCCGAAATTTTACGTGCGTGAATATTAATCAAATGTTTCTTCAAAGAATCGCAATGAAAAATGGTGTTAAAGCCATGGCTTCACAGTAAAGCTATTTATTTCTGTCTACAGAAAGTTTATGTTTCAGTTAAACAAGATTACTTATTTGATTGATTATGCATGTCCTGATTGTCCACAGAGATCAACATCTCTATGAAACATCTGAAACACCAATGATAATTAACGTAGCGTTGCTAAAAGGTTTTTTAGTGCAACGATATTGATTCAGAGCAACATTATGGACAACTTGTGGTGTTTTGACCAGCTAAACTGACATAAATAACAGTAAAGTTAATACCAGATCGAAGTTTCTATTTTGTTGGATAAACCTGCATATTCTGCCATCCAAACATTCATGTTCTTAGCTTCTTATCCGGCTTAGGGTCACCTTGTGATTCAAGTTGGTTTAACTCTGTGAGGTCATCATCTGTTATGACCCCAACCCTAACCATTTGTTTTAAGCCTCGTCCACAGATGAAATGATTCAATCTGTAGCAGATGGTTAATCTCTAAAAAGACTTTTCAGTCTGTATGAGGTAGAAAGATCTTTGTTGTTCCCTGATTGCTGAGATTTAAGAGAAATTTTTTAAAAATATTACATATTCTGACAGGACAGGATTAGGGTCATTGTGATCATTTTTTTGCTGTTAAAATCCACTGTTTGTAGCAGACATGGACGAATCAAGAAATACCTTAAAGAGAACATGAAGCGTTACACACATATAGGCTAATTCCCATCATGGAGACCTGCTCTCAAAAACTGACATAGATGTGACTCTGTCTGTAAAGCTGGATTTAAGAAATAAGTGATGAAATATAAAGTTTAAAAAATATGTTTAGCACCATCTTCTGTCAGTACGGAACAGCATGTCATGTGGTTGGTTGGTTTCAGGTAATAGACATTAGTTTAGGTTATGACAGAACTGATAACTCAGAGGAAAATAAGGAAACTAAAACTAAAAACTAATTGTTGTGTTGCAATGAGTTTATGTTAAACTGAGGATATACTGTCCACTTTCACTGTCTGTCTCTTTAGCAGTAAGTGGCTGTACGTTGTTTGGCTAGCTGCACTCAAATCGGAAAATCCAGCCATTAGCCATAATATTCGGGTTCGTAAAGCACTTTATAAATGAGACCTGTGTGGAGGAGAGCCTGTTTGAGCCACCAGAGTGACAAGCTGGAGTCTCACAATCCAGCTTTCCCTCATCAGGTTGGGTGTACCAAGCCATGCAATCAGCTGGCTACATTGTAGACACTGATGACATCAAATATATGAAGCAAGATATATGGTATTATGTAGCAAAAACAAAATTGATAAATAACTTTAAATGTTTTATATTTTAGATTCTCCAAAGAAGCCGCCCTTTACTTTGTTGACAGTGCTGCAAACCCTTGGCCTTCTCTCAGTGACACCTGAAATGGTTTTTACTTCACAGGTAAATGGCCTGTATTTGTATAGCGCTTTACACGTTCAGTCATCCACCCATTCACACACAGGTCATACATTGTAGCCACAGCCGCCCTGGGGCGCACTGACAGAGGCGGGGCTGCCGGACACTGGCGCCACCGGGCCCTCTGACCACCACTAGTAAGTAACGGGTGAAGTGTCTTGCCCAAGGACACAACGACCAAGACTGTCCATGCCGGGGCTCGAACCGGCAACCTTCCAATTACAAGCCAAACGGCCAACTCTTGAGCCACGATCGCCCTTGTCAGGGTTCGATTGTGTCTCACCCTTCTTAATGGGTTTGGGACCATCAGTTGTGTTGTGTAGAAGTCAGGTTGGTATACAGCTGACAGCCCCCTTTGACAACTGTTAGAATTCATATTGTGGCAAGAACCAATCAGCTAAGTAAAGAGAAACAGTCCATCATTACTTTAAGAACTGAAGGTCAGTCAGTCCGGAAAATTGCTAAAACTTTGAGTGTGTCCCCAAGAGCAGTCACAAAAACCACCAAGCACTACAGTGACACTGGCTCACATGAGGACCGCCCCAGGAAAGGAGGACAAAGAGTCATCTCTGCTGCTGAGGATAAATTCACCCGAGTCACCAGGCTCAGAAATCACAAGTTAACAGCACCTCAGATTAAAGCCCATATAAATCCCACACAGACACCACAGTCACCTGACCTAAACCCAGTGGAGGTGGTTTGGGATGAGATGCACCGCAGAGTAAAGGCAAAAGAACCAACAAGTGCTCAGCATCTCTGGGAACTCCTTCAAGACTGTTGGAAAACCATTTCAGGTGACTACCTCATGAAGATCATCGCGAGAATGTCAAGAGTGTGCAAAGCAGTAATCAAAGAAAAGGGGGCTATTACGAAGAATCTAAAATATAAAACATGTTTTGAGTTATTTCACGCTTTTTTGTTTACTACATAATTCCATATTTGTTTATTCATAGTTTTGATGCCTTAAGTGAGAATCCTACAGTGTAAACAGTAATAAAAAATAAAGAAAACACATTAAATAAGAAGGTGTGGCCAAACGTTTAACTGGTAGTGTATTTGGGCTTCGCTAAATACACTAAAGTAGTCCAGTCAGTGAGATGATGTGAGGAAGAAACAAAGGGTCACCAAAAAAAGTGGCATCTCTTCCTCGGAGGCTCCACTTTCTTGGGTTTTTTTCACATCCACCTGTTTTCCCTGCAGACATGCTGATGGTATTCCCAGTTGTGCTTCAGTAAGAAAAATAGTTACATTTGTGCTTTGTTGTGCATGTAGTGGGCTGTTATGTTGTAAACTGTCTGGATGTTTTTGGGAACAGAAATTATTTTGTTGCATAAATTAACGCTAATCGCGTCAACTGATTCTGCCGCTTGGTACACTTGGTCAGAGGAAGAAAAATCAGTTCATGTAGGTCAAGTAAACACCTAGCACCTGGCTCAAACAGGCTCTCCTCCACACAAACCCGAATATTACGGATAACGTTTGAGTGCAGCTAGCCAAACAGCAAAGAGCCGCTTACTGCTAAAGAGACAGACAATGAAAGTGGACAGTATATCCTCAGTTTAACATAAACTCCTTGTTGCAGCCAGGGACAACACAAATGACAACCACATGACATCACTGACAGAAGATGGCTCTAAACAACTTTTAACTTTAAGCATTTATTTCTTAAATCCTGCTTCACAGACAGAGTTACATCTGTCAGTTTTTGAGAGCAGGGCTCAGTGGTGTAAATTATGCTTTATATGTGTAACGTTTCATGTCCTCTTTAAAGTTGCATTCTGCTTTTATGACCACCAGAGGGCAATACATTTGGTTTCAAAAAAAACTTTTGGTTTTATTCAGGATTCTTGTGTGATATCATGTGCACATTGCTCAAGACTTGGATGTGATACAACCACGTCACCACAGAGGGGTGTGGTTGTTTTTTCTCTCACATTTTAAAGTTTATCTCATCATTTAGCTGGTTCATCACCACAGGTGTAGTGCTGTTTAATGACCGCTGTGCACCCGATGCACACGTTTTCTGCTTCTATCGCTGTTTCAGCACGGAGGCTAACTGAACATGAAGACTTCATCACTTCTTCCATGCTGCTCGCAGCTCTGTCCTCGCTGATGTCCACGTACCTGAGTTACATAGTAACCATGTTACGTCCATAAATGTTGGCTTTATGGCCTGTGATGCTGAGTATTTGTTAAACTCAAGATTCCATGGCTGTATGACTGCACTTGTGCTGAAACACTGCAGTTATGCATTGCTCTGCATGACAATTAGTTTGTAATTAAAACGTGTCTGTGTGACTTTTCTCAGCAGTGCGCACACAGAGAGAGCTTTTTTCTCTCCCAGGGCCATAAACACCGCACACGTCTGTGAAAATGCAGCTCTGACCGTGTTGATCAGATTAATGTCTGAATCCTAACATATGTAACATCAAATTTAATAACTGCCACTAGAAACAACAGAGCCCATATTTATGCTCATTTCACAGTAACAGCACCTACGTGAACTCGTGGATGTCCCTGGTCTGTCCATGTAAAGCCAGCTGTTTCCACCTGAGTCTCAGTCCACTCGATGGAGCACGCACTGTTCCTATCAGCAGAGTTCTCTCTGATGTCACAAACATTGATCCTCCTTCAACCTCCTCTCACTGATCTGAGCTCACGGTAAAACCTGAGCTTACGCTGGATTATTCTGTGACGACATCAGTCCACTTGATGGACACATGCTCGTGACATCATGCTTGTGATTGCTGCTTTTTCTTGATTTTTTGTTTTTGTGCAGACCAATTGAGCTACGATCACTCAGATCCATTTAAAGCCATGACTAAATGTCACCTAATTAAGCTAACAGTGAATATTTTATTTTGCATTTGGAAAAAAGTGATGGAGTGATCCTCTGGCAGCACTACACCTGTGTTCTTCCCGAGTTTCAGGCATGCCCAGACGGTGGCTTGCACGCCAATGTCGTGTGACTGAAAAGCCGTCTATAGGAAACACCCCCCTGCTGTGGGGGGTGTAATCAAAGAGCCGTGTGCTGCTTGATGACATCACGCATGCTGATTCATTCCATCATGTAAATGCTGGTTTGAGGATGATAGGATAACATGTTATAGAATAACATCCTGAAACAATCGGTCTGTAAATACGAGGCGGTCCGTCCTGCTGTTCCCGTGTCCATGTGTTGTTGCATGTGATGTTTCTAAATCGGCGCGCTCTCATCTGAATGTAAAACCATGAAGCATCATATGAGTGTATAAAGTGCTGCTATAAAAAGAGCTGAAGAAGCTGTTTCAGGTGCATGCTCTGTGGTTCCAATTAAAGCTTGTTCTTCATCACTGTGTCTTCCTCTTTTCTTACAATGATGCCTTCTTGGCTCTCAGTAATAACTGTTAATCCCAGTTGTTTCCTGTTATGCAGAGGATGAAGCCGATTCTGTGCTGCACTAACTTTTCCACAGATGATGTGATGAAGACATCCCTCAGACTCTTCGTCAACTCGTTAATTTCCTCTTTCATCCTCTCTCAGTCTCTCCATCATTTGAGCTTCCTGGAGGTTTTGGTCCCATGGGGAGTTTGCTTAAACTGACCAATTAGTGCTGAGAGACCAGCAAGGCATTTACAGGCCAGAGCACTGCCTTGAGACACTATTAAGAACCTCCAGTCCAACCAATCTCAGCTCAACTGGGTGGGACGTACAGCTCATTCAACATCTCACTATTATCAGAACATCTTCAGCATCAGCGTGAGGATGACGGTGGTTTTGGCGCTCCTGAGTTGTTCATCATAAATTATGATGGCGCGCTCAGAGCTGCCATCATGACTCGACCCTTCGAATTGTCACAGACTCTCAGCAGGACCTTCTTCATGTTTTCAAAGCCTAAACAAGAAAAGGATGCTCTCTCTGGTTCTCAGCCTTCATCACAGTGAAAGCACCTGACCAGCAAGTCCAGGACAATGGCGTTTTGTACCTCGGCTCATGCTATACTCAAACAAAAAAGCTGAAACTGATCTCAGAGGTCAGGAGAGCAGTCGCCCCCTGTTGGGTGTTAGAGAGAATATGTCGATCTGCATCCGTCTTTATTTACAGTGTGGGGGAAAGAAAAGAGACATGAAACTGCATCATCACTGATCAGAGTATCAATCAGTTATTGATGATTATTAGTTAAAGTGCTGAGCTGAACCAGCTGGGCTTTTAAACATGTTTCAGCTCTTCTGAGGCAGATTGCTGATGGGGAGTCGTGGGTGTTCAACCTCCAGCAGGTACAGCTTTGTATGTGGCAGCTGTTTCCTGTCACCATAGTGCAGCGTCATGGCCAGCCTGGAAAACCTGGAATTTTCTTAAAACCCAACAGCTGTTGGTTTTTACAGAATTGCATGCAGTTACATTTGTGTGGCCGAATACCAGCATTGCCCCAGCCCATCATCATACGAGTCATTAAGATCACACAGGTTAGGGTGCAGATGGTGGTTAAGTTGCCCAGGGAGGGGCCTCAGGGTTACAGGGGGATTATAGGTGCTGTCAGTCCTCCACCTATCAACAGCTTCATTAGGACTGAGCAGGTTGGAGACACCGATGTCCAGCTCAGGTAAGTCAGGTGACCACATCTGTCTCACAGAGGTTCAAGGATCAATAGCAGAACCAATCACACACGCAAACAAGCTGCCTAATGTCCTGCACCTTCAGCTCATTATGCAGTTTCCATGGCAACAGTGATGTTGAGATAAGATCCAACACACATCACTCCCTCCTTTAGCAGTCCCCACACTCGCCCATGCCTCCATCTCCTCCTGTCACACGGACCCTCTGCATGGCCTTCACTACATCCATGAACCTCTGAGCTCTTTCTCTTCTCCTCCTCCCTGAAGCTCCATCTTCATCTTTCACCCTCCTTCCTCTGCACATGCATGCCTCTCTCAGCCTTTCTGACTTTGAGCCGTCTGTCTGATGGACTCATTTCTGATCCTGTTCATCACAGCAGGTCTCACCGCCATCTTTAAACCTTCCCTTTCAGTCTTGCTGCTATCCTTCTATCATGAATCACCCTGACACTAATCTCCACTTGCTCAACCCTGCATGCATTTCCTCACCTCTCTGTGGATGGCTTAGGCGCCCCCTGCTGGATGCAGAAGTTCATCACAAATTTTGTCTTTGCAGGACCTCAGTTCAAAAACCCCGACTAGAATCAAACCAGGATGAACACACACACACACACACACACACACACACACACACACACACACCTCCCTCCCACTCATCTCACTCTTCATTTCCTGGAGGCCATCCAGCAGCCAGGGTGTTACCAAGGCAACAGAGACTGGGAAAATGTGTGTGTGTGTCCTGATCAGGTTTTCTGCTGACAGATGGCGCCCCCTTCAGTCTGACAGTGGAAACACAGCTTCCGTCCAGGGAGGAATTGATCAGTGATCAGTGATTCACTATGAGTTGAGTCTGATAAGAACACATGCTGTGATGTCATTCAATAAAACTTCATTTACACACCGTCAGCTCACAGCAGACCGTAAAGAGTGTAAAGGACAAGGGGTGGAGTCAGAAACCACGAGGCCCACCTGCAGAAACGTACAGAGAGAATGAGTCTACAGCAGCATAAGTAGATCAGGTTTGCTTATCAGGACTGACTGTGATGAGTGTGGAGACTGAAGCTTTCAGTTCCTGTGTCTTTTTGGCTCCTGGTAATCTCACCTGATTGTGAAGCTTCATCTGAAATAATATAATTAACTTCAATAATATATCTCAATTACTGTATTTTTGACTGTTCACTGTCAATCTGCACACTGCTAATTTCTTTAGTTTTGTTCTTCTATTTGGTCAGGAATTGCACAGCAATAAGGATTTCACTTCATGTCGTACTGTGTATGATTGTGTATGTGAAAAATAAAATTTAAATTTGAATGAACTTTGATGTGAAACCTCAGAGTTTCTGACCTAGAATAAAGTTAAAAAAGAGTTTTCATTCTGACAGTTAAACACCTGCCCTGTTTCTGATGTCTGAGGATGATGATGAAAGATGACGAGAGTAATGAATATCTCAGGTTTGAGGATTTCACATCTTCAGTCTATTTCAGGAAAAACTGATGAATCATTGGCCACATTATTAAGTATTATTAGTCCCTTATTTATCCAGGTAAAAAATCTCATTGAGATTAAAAATCTCATTTCCAAGAGACACTAACTTCACTCAGAGACGGAGAAAGATAAAAAAGACAGGACAGGAGAGGAGAGGAAAAAAAAGAGGTTAGATTTAAAGATCTGCTCATATAAAGCTTACATGCAAGTCCTCGTGTTTAATCACATATTGTTTTTGATGTGTTTTTATAAATTATGTATTTTCATTTTGTGAAACTTCCTGTGAAACAAACTAAGTATACTAATTTTGTGTTATTCAAATGTTTTCTGACAATTCTGGGGAGTTTTGTGTAGGATAAACAGGTTACTTTGCAATACAGTGGTGAATTCACAGTAAAGCACTTTGCTGTGGTGCACTTTGCTATGGTGCTGTGGTGATCAGTGTTCAGCAGCATGTAGCAGAGATTAATTTACATGTAAGATGATGATGTTTAGATTTGTTCACTGAATTCAATTGTTATAGTGACTTTATACTGTCTGGTACAAAGATGGCATTCAGTATACTGTTAATGTAGAAATCAGCCGAGACAGCTGCAAAACATCTGCTCACATCTGGTTGAATTCAGGTGTGTAAATCCACAAAGAGCAGCCGGTCAGCTGATCACAGCCTGTACATAATTTTACGGATTTGTTGTTAGCGCTACTTTGTTGTACTTTGTCTGAAGGTGTGCTAAATTTATAGTTTTTTATTTATAATTTTTGTCTGACCTGTCAGGGACTACAGATGAAAAGTAGCCTTCTGGCTAAATCTGGCATATTTGCATTGATATATGTTCATTAATACACACTGTCCCTTTTAAATCAATAAATGTAAAACAATTCAAACACTAAGAAAATCTGCTGGAGCTGTCAATAGAAATGATTGTGAGCGGAGTATTTTCCCCACACAGATCTTAGGGTTCCTCCACCTGCTCAGTCAGCTGAACGATGTGAATGCATATCGTATGAAGTATGAAGATGTTTTATTGTTCTGCTTGATGGAGAGACCTCCATCCTCATGGGCAGAGTTCACCTTGTCAAAGTGGGTGGGAACAACCCAACACCTTTAGTTAATGAACGGTTAAATCTGATTAGATTGTAATATGCGTGAACCAGCTGATCACTTAGCTTCCAGTGACAGCATGGAGACACCTGTTAAGTAATGATGACGTGTGACATCAGCTTCGTCACGTCTTTATCTCGTCCCTTTGAAACATTCACATATAGAAACGTGTGACAGGAGCTGAAGCTGTGTAATGTTTAAGTGTGAGGTAATCAGTCAGCTCAGCAAATATGAGCAACACAAACTGTGTCTGTGCAGTTTATCAGGTCTGAGAGTCCAGCTGCTGTATTTACACACACTCAGGGTCTCTGAGAGGACGAGAAGCTCCCATGTGCTGTTCAGAGGTCTTAATCAGACATTAGATCTGTTATATGAAGAACACGCCGTACTGGCAGCTCAGTGCTGGTTAGTCTACAGTGATTGGCTGATGCAGAACAGCTGTTCAGTGTGACGTCTGTGAAACGTCTTCTCAGATCCACAGAGAACAGCAGGTCAGCTGATCACAGCCTCACATCATGTAACTTATTTCTGTGATTCTTCCCCCACCTTCTCACCCGAGGCTCCTCCATCAGCTCAATCCCAGTTTTTGGACTCGTGACACTCGTGGACCAGTGACGTATCAGCTGTTCACCGTTAATAAACGTGCAGAAGCTTCCTACCAGCACGAGGCGCCTGCCAGGCAGCGCTCAGGGACATAAGAACCCCAGCCGTGGTTCACTACTTCCGGTATTAGGACGTGTATTTCCGGTCTGAGTGACGCTCTGACAGTAGTCAGACTCTTATCCTCCGTTAGCTTGTGTTAGCCGCCGTTTAGCCACAGTTTCCGGGTTTTGACCTCACCTTGTACTCCGGTTCCGTGTACCCGGACCCTCCGTCCTTTCACCTGTCGGCTGGGACCGAGACGGCTCCCGGTTCTGTCCGGTCCGGCTGCCTCCGGACTCCGCCTTTAGCCGCAGAGCTAACCCTGCTGCTAGCGCTGCTAACTGCTAACTGTGGCGTTCGTGGGTAAGCGAGAGAAACAACGAAGAGGCCGCGCACAGGTGAGTCAGCGTCACCTGCCGCTGGTGAGGGTGTCTATGGATTACACACGCGGGGTGGCGGGGCGGGGGGACAGCTGCTTGAAGCAGCCACCACACACCTGAGCCTGCCAATCAGGATCAGCTGATCAGAATACACACACACACACCACATTTCCGGGCTGACGATCAGCTGATCACATCACCTGTCCTGAGGCGCAGCAAGTGGAGCAGTGAGAAACTTTATTTATTTTCGTTAAACTTTATTCAGACAGGAAGTTAGTGAGGATCAGACTGAGCTCAGAGGCTCCTCCCGCTCTCACAGGTAGCTGCATGTTCTTCAATGTCCAGGAGTCCCCTGCAATCCTGAGCTGGTCACGTGGTGAACGATCATGTCACACCCTGAGACCCTCATAGTCTTGTTATGGTGACCCTATGGTCCCAATCCTGCTGTCTTTATGGCAAAAAGTCACTAAATGCCACTTCCTGTTTCACCTGAGACCTCACAGACTGTAAATAAAGATGGAGAGCTGCATGCTCTCTGATGTCCAGGAGGGGGGCGCCTGCTGAGGTTCCCACACTAAGAACAGCCTCTCACACCTGTCATTGAGAGCGGCCTCAGGTCTGTGGCTCACAGGTGAGATTAATGGAGACATGAGTCAGCTGACTCAATGCTGATGAACCACATGTCTCAGATGTTCTTCCTGAAGTCATCAGTATTTATGTGTACCTGTGGGGCGGTGGGGGGGGATAAGCTGGTCTGTGGTGTCTCACCTGGAGATCGTCAGGCTGCAGCTGGAGGATGCAGAAGATCCTGGTGATCTCAGTCTGTAGTTTTTGCAGACCTGCTGCCACAGCTTATCCATCATCATCATCATCATCATCATCATCAGTCTGAGCTCACCTGAGCTCCAGGAGTTTCCTTCATGAAGGAATTTAAAAGTATTCCCTCAGAAAACATCTAAACCTCTAAAAACAGCTCCCTTTACCCGTGAAATCACGGTGGTAAGAAATGCTGGTCGGACTCAATGTGAAGCTTGGATTTTGGATGCTGGGAGGGGAGAAGATGAAATGAAGAAGCGATCCTGACGTGCACACTTAGGTGCAGTCCTGCTACTTCCTGTTTCCTACTTACCTGTCACTGTCATTTCACTGCTTGTGTTTTTAGGATGGGCTGATTCACTATTTACTGTTGCTGTTACTAGGGATGAACATTTATAAGAATTTAGCAATTCTGATTCCATTATTGATATCACTTATTGATTTGATTCCTTATTGATTCTTATTGGCTGTGCTTTGAGAGTCTCCACCATATCAAAGACATTAGCCATGCACATTAACTGCACCCTGTGGGTCACATGTTTGTCCATGTTGACGGTATTTCCTCTTTTTGTTATGATCAGTGCTGGAGTCATTACTCAAGAAAAGTAATCTATTACTCATATTACACAGAATATTTCCTTAAAAGCTATGTAATGTGTGACTTAATTACTCTCTGGAGAAGGTCATTCACTACATTACTCATTACATTACTTTCATGTTACTCCTTAAAATGACCTGAAACACAATGTCTCATAATTACGATTTAACAATATAAACATGCTCATCAGTTTGTTACCTGCAGTTCAGGCTGTGGCTGCTGCGCTGAGGTCTGCATATATCACTCTGGGTTCCTGGCCTGCTTAGCGTTAGCATGCTGGCTGCACAGGTGCTTGTAAAGAGCCATTGTGTTAGAAGCATAATGCAGTTGTTTCTGTCCCGCACGCAGTCTCCACTTTACCATCTTGCTCTTGTCCTTTTGTGGAATAAAAAGAAAAGTATCCATGCTGTAGACTGAGCTGCTATTTTCCTCTGACACAAGAATTGAAATCAGCTGATCGTAGTGTGAGTACAAGAATCCGTAAGCGGAATTGATAGCTCCTGGAATTCTAAGGAATTGGACAACTGTGAACTGGTCCTTTTACAAGAATCTGTACAATTCTGATCCCTAGCTGTCATTAAATTGAGCCTGTCTGTTTCCTGCCTCACTCCCACTTTAATATCAGCTGCTAGCTTTATGATAACAGTTAGGTTGGGGGAAGAGCTAATCCTAACACTAACCTGTCGCAGGCAGGTAAATGTTTAATAAAAAAGGAGCTTCTCTGAATTCATTAAATTCCTCCTAAAGATGGACTGACGGTCTCTAAGGTGCTTCTTCAGGTTTACTACTGTCCACCTGCTGCTAGTGATGGGAGGAGCTGTGTCAGCTTGAAAAGTTGAGGATGATGCTGCTGTTATTGATGCAGAGGAAAGTAATCGATAGTTTTTTGGTATCAGTTCTCTTTGCTAGCCTTGCTCGGTACACACTCTGCATTGCTGAGGAAAAAATAAAGTACTGCCGTTGGGGGTGGGGGTTAAGTTCTTCAGCTCAGTCTTTCTCTGTAATAAAATCAGCCACTCTGCTGAGATCGCCCTCAACACTAAATGTGATTGGTCAGATGCTGACACCTTTGACTTCTGGTGTCAAGCAGGTTCAGGTCCTAAAGCACAGAGATTAGATCATCAGTGTCTCTGTTTCTCTGATCTGATTAAAAAAAAAATTACCTGCAGGTTATTGATCTCATGTCATCTGAGTGGATGAAAGGTTGGATCGGTTGTTGGTGATGCCTGCTGGTCCCGCTGAACTCTGGGTAAAAAGTCTGCAGGTGAACTACAGAGATGACTTTATTTAAACAAGCCATGTTAATCAATACTCGTGTTTAGTGTAAAGTTAATGATCAGAATAAAGGTGACTGATTGTTTGCAGCTCTGAGCTGACAACCTAAATCCCTTAATGATCTTTTTTCAGACGTGGTTGAGGCTCTGCCCCCTGACTGCAGTCATCAGTGAGTTCATCTGTGTGTTCCAGGTGCGGCACTCAGGTCTTGACCTTCGCTCTGAGGACGCAGTAGCAGCCATGTTGACCTAGAGTCGTCATTGGTGGTGGTGAGTTCTGAGCACGAGCAGAAACGACAGGCAATCGCAGCCATGTCGGAGAACCAGGCGAACAACAACAATGTCCCGCTTAACAACAACAACAACAACATGGGACCCAACCGCCTCCGCAATCCCAACCTGAACCAGAACCCCCTCATCAACGTCCGCGACCGACTCTTCCATGCGCTCTTCTTCAAGATGGCCGTCACCTACGCACGCCTGTTCCCTCCGTCCTTCAGGAGGGTCTTTGAGTTCTTCGTTCTGCTCAAGGTGGGGCACAGCTCACCTGTCAGCAGGATGTAATCACATTACTGATCAGTCAGACTGTTTCTGGATGGTGATCTCAGGAACATGTCACATTATTGGTAATGGTCAGGTGTTTCAGGTGATCACAGATGTTTCAGGTGACTCCTCTCCACAAATAATTCAGTTAAACTTTATTTACATGCTTTTATTCTGTAACGTAAAGTCCGCAATACAGAAGAGGAAACCTAGACGATCAGATGACCCCGTCTGAGCAGCACGTGGTATAACAGCACAGTGGAGAGGAAGAACCTGTTAGAAGGAAGTTCTACCTACAACAAAGCCAGGCTCAGCAAGGGCAGTGGGTTGGGGGTGGCAGGGATGACAAAGTTTAGGGTGGCAGGAAGTGGAGAAGAAACCCTTAGCGTATTATGGGAAGTCTCCAGCAGCCTGAGCCTGTAGTAGCGTGAATGAGGTAGGGGACAGGGTCCGGGGACAGGGTCCTGATACAAGCTGGTTCCTCTGTGGAGTCGGAAGTGTCCTTACAGAGGGTTGTCTCAGACATTTGAGCATGCTCAGTGGGCAGGTTTATGTTGCGAATGATGTAGGTGAAGCTGTGAGGAGCCAGCACAACTGCTTTACACAGAGACCAGAAACGATTGCTAACCCGCAGAGGAAGGGTCTTTGGTGACTCTGCAGAACAGGTGCCAGATGTTTACTTTGTTTGATCAGAGGACATTTATTGATTTTGATCTGTATATTTTATTGTTTTCATTTTATTGGTGACGTGTTTTATAAACTGTGGTTGCTGTGAGAGACTCACTGATGCAGAAATTAGATTATGGTGACACAACCAGCGCTTGCTGACATCTCTCTAACCCGTCCTCAGGCACTCTTCGTCCTCTTCATCCTTGCCTACATCCACATTGCCTTCTCTCGCTCACCCATCAACTGTCTAGAGGTGGTAAGGGAGCGCTGGCCCCGTGACGGCATCCTGCGGGTTGAGATCCAGAGAAACTCGAGCCGGGCACCCATCTTCCTTCAGCACTACGACTCGGCGAGCCTCCATGATGAGCTGGATGCTGAGGAGGAAGGAGGGGGGCTGGCGATGGGCGGGCTCAGCCTGGCGATGCTGCCCGACGAAGAAGTGGAAGAGGAGGAGATGACTGTGGAGATGTTTGACAACAGCTCAGTGCAGGTGATCTCTCTCTCTCTCTCTCTCTCTCTCTCTCTCTCTCTCTCTCTCTCTCTCTCTCTCTCTCTCTCTCTCTCTCTCTCTCTCTCTCTCTCTCTCTCTCTCTCTCTCTCACACGTTGAACTTTGATAACGTTAGATGTGTTAGCTGTTGTTATTTGTTGTACTCTTTGTTTATTCGTTTTTGTATTTGAACTTTAAAATCTGTAATGAAAAAAATTATATAAATTTATAAAACTAATAAAACCCCTAAAATTAACCTTTTTTCAAATTTTAGTTAAATTTAGAAGAAAATTAACAGCAACACAGAAATCACTGCTGTTGGTGATTCTAGTGTTAAACCACAGCATCAGACAGCCAGCTCACCTGCACAGGTGTAAACAAGCTTGACTTGGAGCAGGTGAGCTGAAAGGAAGTGACAGACCTTAACAGAGCGCTTCCTCTTTAGCATCAGGATTCTGAATCACGTTCACATCCTGGTCCTGCAGAGCTGCAGCGAGTTCTAAATCCTCTGCTTATGTCACTTCTTGTTTTCCCTGTGAGTCAGGTAGGGGGGTGGGTGTGTGTGTGTATGGGTGGGTGTGGAGGTCTTCATAAAGTTTGAGAGTCACACAGATTTTGGGTTTCCAGTAGAAACAGAAAGTAGTAATAAGAGGGTGGTGGTAAAACACTTGTTGGCAGGTGCGCCCTCTGGTGGTGTGTGAGCTCAGAGTAGTTCTGTGTATCTGGGGACTTAAATACCCTGAACACCTGACTCAGGTGAACTTTAAACTGCTGTTGCCTACTTCAGGCCTTAAACTGCCGTTGCCTACTTCAGGCCTTGCGCACACGGGCCCCGAGTTGGGATCTTGCACTGATCCCGGTCGCTGGAAGAAACGCGCATTTCTCACCGTGCCAACATAGAGTCGCTCGGCAGGTGTTTGCAGACACGTCGGCATTATCCAATCATACTACAACCTCCCAGTGAATTTCGTCCTGTCTTCCTCCCATCACTGTGTTCTGTTGGAGGACAGCAATCAAAGGGATGTTTTTGGTGAATACATGTTTCCTTAGCAACAACAGGGTACCGGGGGCCTTTCGTATGGAACCCATAGTTGGGGGTCGTGACGGTTTTAGCGTTGCTCAGTCTCCCATTGAGTGCACTCCCTCAGACCAGAGTAATGTGATGACTGCCAGTATTCATATTATTCTCTGGATACTCTCAGATTAAAAGCAGAAATGACCCTCAAAACCTTCTGCTGTCCTGCTGCAGTTTGAGTTGGACATCGAGCCCCGCCTGAAGCCATCTCTGATTGGTGCAGGAGGAGGAGGAGCTTCAGGAGGAGGAGGAGCCAACGACAGCCAGGACGTCTCGTTCAGCCAGACCACTAAAGGTATGCAGCCGCTGCAGGACTCAGTGTCTGAGCTGGAGATGATGACCCGAGCAGGTAAACCGTTCTCCACCCCACCCCTGCCACCTCACCTCCTCTAACTCCGCCTCCTTATTCAGTCCAGGAACACCTGCTGAGCTGTTTAATGTTTCATGATTTAAGATTGTATGTATTTATTTTTGTGTTTTTCTGATGTGGTTGTTTACTTTGTTGTTCATTGTCGCAGTGTGGCCTCAGGAGGAGTACATCGTGGAGTACTCGCTGGAGTATGGCTTCCTGCGCCTCTCTCAGAGCACCAGACAGAGACTCAACATCCCTGTCATGGTCGTCACACTTGGTCAGACTCTGAGCCGCCGGGTCACATGACCTCAGCGTTGGCCAACTTGGACTCCCTAACCGCGTCTGTGTCTGTTCGCAGATCCGATGAAGGACGAGTGTTTCGGAGATGGCTTCAGTCGCTTCCTGCTCGATGAGTTTTTGGGCTACGATGACATCCTGATGTCGAGCGTGAAGGCGCTCGCTGAGAATGAGGAGAACAAAGGTGGGGTGGGCGCTGTAAATGGAGGGTGGGCCAGGGCGCTTTGGTGTGATGCTACATTCACTGATTGGCTTCAGAGAGCAGGTGTTTACTTCCAGTCATGTGACACAGCTCAGGTGTTTGTGTGGTTCTCTGCAGGATTCCTGAGGAACGTGGTCTCCGGTGAGCATTACCGCTTTGTCAGCATGTGGATGGCCAGGACCTCCTACCTGGCTGCCTTTGTCATTATGGTCATATTTGTAAGTACAAATACAGGAAATGACCCACACTGATCGTTCAGGTTCGTTCAGTCGCACGATGTCACGACTGAGTCTCACGGTCTCTGTTTCAGACTCTGTCAGTGTCCATGCTGCTCAGATACTCTCACCACCAGATCTTCGTCTTCATTGGTCAGTTCCTCATACCACTCAGTGCTGACCTCTGACCTCGAGCCTCAGGTCTGTTCTGACTCTCTCTCACCCCCTACAGTTGACCTCCTGCAGATGTTGGAGATGAACATGACCATTGCCTTCCCAGCAGCCCCTCTGCTCACTGTCATCCTGGCCCTCGTAGGTGAGTCCAGATCCCGTTCTGTTTGAGGATGCTTCTGAAGCTCTGTCACCTGGGCCCTGACGCGTGGCCAAGTTCTTTCCATTATCTGGCTTCCCTTACCCTAACACTGGCAGTCAGGATAAGCGGTCGCGTGGGGCCTGTTATCAACCCAGGCCCACGTGCACCTTCACATCAAAGGGTGGCAGCATCTGACAAATCATAGAGGGGCATTTCATAGCTCATATGAATCCTCTACCAAAGAAAAGTGTTCGCCCTGCTCCAGAGATGTTATCAAAGGGTTATAAAAATCTTTAAAGATTATAAAATATCAGTATAATGAAACACTGTTGTGAAAATGATGTGATAAATTCCTCAGAAAAGTCTTAGGTTAGTCTGGACACAAACATTTTAATTCCAGTCAGTAGTTTTATGGCTGAGTAAATACTTTTTAGTTTTTATTCTCTCGCTGCTTTCTATGGTTTGATAGTAAAGATTAAAAATAACTGAATTTAAACAGGCTCAGGGCTACATAGAAATCTGATCTAAGGTGAGCAGGTACAGTGCAGGTTAAGGTTAGGGCCTGTATGTCTGCTGTGATGCTGTTTACAGTCAGTCCAAAACGCTGCAGCTAGCATGCTCACTTTACAAAAGAGAGGTCACATGACTCCAGTGTTAGCAGCCTTACAGTGGAGTCGTCTGACTGCATATATATATATTTTTTTTTTTTTTTTTTTTTAAGCTTTTATTGAGCTTGTTTGTGTAGCTGTGTCCGTCAATCACAGATTGCTCAGGTCTGATTGTCAGTTGGCTGATCTCAGAGCAGCTCGTGACTCTGCTGTACCGACACTCTGTAGTGACCTCCAGGTAACCTGATGTTTTGTTTTGGGGTTTTTTGCGGGGGGGGGATCCTGTGGTTTTTTTTTTTTTTTTTTTTTTGTTGTTTGTTTGTTTTTTGTTTTTTCCAGTTTAAATAAAGATTAAAGTCCAAAGCACTGAAGGTTCCTGGCAATAAAAATAAGTGTCAAACTAAAAAATATTTGTAAACAGACTGGATGGACGTTAGCCTCGGTTGGGGGGTGCGGCTTACATTTAAAGCTGACCTGTGATGTCACTTCCTGTCTCAGGCATGGAGGCCATCATGTCAGAGTTCTTCAATGACACAACAACGGCGTTCTACATTATCCTCATCGTGTGGTTGGCAGATCAGTACGACGCCATCTGCTGCCACACAAACACCAGCAAACGCCACTGGCTCAGGTGAGGTCACTTCTTGTGTGTGAGGTCATTGTTACAGAATTAAGTTGAAGGTGTTCCTGGTCAGTTGATTAATAACCAGATCGATCGGGCTTTGGCATTTTTATTGTGAACATCGCTTGTCAGCCTGCAGACCTTCAAGACTGATCATGTGATCTGTTCTCCCTCCAGGTTCTTCTACCTTTACCATTTTGCCTTCTACGCTTACCACTACCGCTTCAATGGCCAGTACAGCAGCCTCGCCCTCGTCACTTCCTGGCTCTTCATCCAGGTAAGCTTCGTCATCCTCACGCCTGTGCTAAGACCCTCCCCTCAGACAGTAAATGTAACATTTTTGTCCTCTCGCAGCACTCCATGATCTACTTCTTCCATCACTACGAGCTTCCAGCCATCCTGCAGCAGATCCGGATCCAGGAGATGCTCCTGCAGAACCAGCAGGCTGGTCAGAACCAGACGGCTCTGCAGGATAACCTCAACAACAACATTGGCACTGCCGCCGCTGGAACGGGACCCGCCAACGCCGCCCAACCAGGGCCGACCAGTGGAGCCGAGCCGGGGCCTCAGACAGAATCCTTCCGTCCCTGCGGAAGGTGGAGCCTCAGGAAGCGGGGAGGTGAGGGCGGAGCTGAACTGGGTCGCTCACACGGCTGCCATCCTCACTGAAGCGCTGACGTCATCGGTGGATACGGGAGCCAGCAGCGGTCAGGGGCCAGCTGAGATCAATGTGGTGGCCGAGTTCTGGATGGGAGGGGGAGCAGTAGGAGGGAGGTCCTTAGGAGGGAGCGGAGCCTTTGGAGGTCAAGATCCAAACTCTATTTCTGTAGAATTTAAACCTGCACCAGCTCCTCCAATCACAGCGCAGCATGAGGCGGGGCCCTCAGAGGATGTGGGGCCCTCACAGGCAGAGGGAGCCTTGGAGGAGGCAGGGCCCTCAGAAGAGTGCCCCTCCCACACAGACTGTCCCCCCTCACAGAGCGCAGACTGCCGGCAGCGGCCATCCTGAGGCTGCTGACATCGCCTCACCTGTGAGACAGCTGATCGGCTCATTGATCGAATGAACAGGTTTTATTTGATTTTTAAACTCATTGATTAGCTTGAGGGTGGCGTCTCCCTGCAGGTCACGTGAACAGAGGGCGGGGATGCGATAATTTATTCTGCTGTTTTTTTTTTTTTGTTTGTTTTGTTTCTTTGTTTTTGTTTTTTGTTGTTGTTGTTGTTGTTGGGGGTTTTTTCTTTTCTTTTTTTTTTCTTTGGAGTATGGATGTTTTTTCTTCAGACGGTTTCGGAGGTTGGAGGTCCATCACCATGGAAACCGAAAGCAACACCCTGAACGAATGAAGCTGGAAGCAGAAACTTTTTTTTTAAACTTTTTTTTTTTTTCCCCCCTCTAATCAATAAACCCTAGCGTCTCTTTCTCAAACATCAGCCTTTTCTTTGATTCTTCAAACGAAGCTGATCGATCAATTGGCTCATCAGAGCTCTGCTGTTACTGGAGGATTTTCAAAATAAAATGCATGGCGTTAACAGACGTTTTATTTATCTTGAAAACCCTTCTAACATGAACGTGTTGTTACGTGATGAGTTTATTCAGACTTAATGTAAAAACTGAATCTGTTTGTCCATAGAGGAAAAAGCTTCACAATATAAGCCCTGACAGCAGGAAGCTGCTGCCACATGGTACACACCAGGCCTGAGTGGTTTCACTTCATTGATCAAATAATTAACTGATTATCAATAATATTCAATAAAGAAAAATCAGGTTTCTGCTGCTGGCCGAAAGGATGAAGCTAAGCAGTTCTGGTGTGCCTGGGGGCAGAGCCAGTGAGCTACAGACAGGAAGTCTGATGCAACCTTTCAGTTATTGATCAGCTGATCAGTTATTGGTTCTGACAGACTGAAGCACAAACTCAACTTCAGTTGCTTTTTTTTTTTTTTTCTCGTCTGCTTTTGTCTTGAAGGAAAGAATTGAACAGGAAGTTTGGAGCACTGTGGCCCCAGACTGATCATTCAGGACTTCCTATTGGAATGGATGCCTTATCAATAATCCTCAGACTGTTAGCAGCTGAGCGAGCTGATTGGTTGTGGAATATGACTGACTGTGTTGCACTCACGCTCTGGCTCCTGCATCAGTTCATCTATCAAAATGGTGAATGATGTGGTGGGTCTGATGGCAGTGTGTTGGCTCTGACTGCTCCCATCAGACATCTGCCAAACATCTTTTTTGGGGGAAAGGGACATGTGAGATGCTCTGAACCAATCATGAAGCCTCATTTAAAAGCAGCATTTTGGTCAGTCCCTTCAACGGGGCAGTGGCAAGTTTTTGAAAGTGAACACCTGTTGGCGTTCTTTGGATAAATGATGGTCTACAAATCCGAAGGAGGGGAAAGGAACTGATCCCTCTCATCAGGTGAACTTCATCAGTTATTGATTGGTTATCAGAAACAATTGATCTCTGAGTGTCTGTTTTTGTTGCTGTGACGGAGCCTGAGCGTGACTCTGGCTGGGGGGGGGGGTTCTTCGTGCCTCTCTGCTGAGGACTGTAGCCTCATTATTGATCATCAAACTGTATTTACCTGTGAGACCAGTAAAACCAGTAAAAGCAGTGGTCGCCACCCGTTGTGTGAATGCCTCCCTTCTTTCACGCCATCCACACACAGGGATTTTATTCTGAAATGACATACACCAGCAGCAGGAAGTGAAATTTCTCATTACCTCTAAGACCTTTCAAGAAAAAAAGTCATTATACATGGAGACTTTTAAAATAGAAGCCAACTTGCCAAGATGGTGAATTGTTTTTGTCCAACAGGAGACTGGGCGAGCTGAGTGTCATGTTTCACCTCGACCACCTGGTGTTATTTTTGACAGCAGCTCACTTTCAGGGGTTTCCTGTTTTGATGACATCTAGTTGCAGCTTCGGTGGTTTTAATTGGACCAGAAACCCTGCAGGAAGTTCCCAAAATAAAAAACTGAGACATGCTTTTGGTTCTCTAAGTTTTTCAACAGCAGCTGAAACAGTTTAAGTGGCTTTATTTGATCAGACACGATGAAGTGACTTCAGAAAGTGCAGGTCGAATACACCATTGTTGCTTACTAAAATAAAGGGCCGTGCATTCGGCGTTTGTTCTGACTCCGAGGCGGGTCTCTGCTGTTTTTTCTGCGGTTGAAGCTAAACTTGATCTTCGGTTCAGTTCTTGAATTAGTGAATGGACTTTAATCTGAAGATGGACTTTAACGCTGTGAGTGCCACTCAGGACAGATGTTCTCAGGATTACCTCACAGATGTTTCCTCACATCTGTATGTTGATAACATCTGCAGGTTAAAGTGCCTTCTTGAAATAAAAGATTTTTTTTAAACCAAATGACCCGTTGTCTCCTCACACGCAATTTCACACCTAATTTTTTTTTCATTCTGTTGAGAAAAAAACCCCATGACTTTGTGGTGAAGAAGATGAGCGGCTTCCAAAGCATAACAGCAGGTCTCACTGCAAACCCACTCCACCCTGCCTGCTCTTTCTTCTTCACCTCTCTGTGGATGGTTGACCACCATCCTCTCACATTCACATTTTCACCTACCTCCCTCCCTTGCATACACACATATTCTGTCATTCCTCTGCTCTCCAGAGCATACCTCCATCTCTGCTGTGATCTCTCCATGAAAGCTAATGCTGTAAAACCTTTATTTTAATCAGTTTCCAGTTCTTTGGAGTGTTATGACATCTTCATCAGAAAAAGGTTGTGAGGTTTGGAGGTGCATTCAGTCTCAGGTGTTTAAATCCACACTTCCTGTCACATGTCCTGATGTCAGGTCAGCAGAATCCCTTCAGCTGGTCTCTCTGATCCCGGACCAGCAGGTTTCAAATAGTGCCAGGGCACATGCGCACGCAGCGACCGGCAGTGAATTTTTTTGGTATGTATTTGGTTAATAAGTGATGGCTTTTACTAAGTGATATATGCTCCACTAACAGTGAGGCAACGTCATGGAGTCTTTCATCTTCATTGCGGTTACTGTGCTGGCTTGTTTCCCATGATGAGTGCGAGGCCGCGAGTCAGCTGAGGATTGTTTACTCCCGCGAGGAGCTGCTACAGCTTAACTTCCCATATGATGGTAAGGACCTCACCTCATGTTAGCTGGATTTTATACCGAGACACACTAACAGAACAAGTGACAAGACGAAGAGAAAAAGAGGGAGACGCAGAGGTGTCAAATTGCGTGAGAGGATACAACAGGTCATTTGGTTTCCCCTGCCCTCTGTTATCCTGGGAAATGTTCAGTCTCTTAGGAGCAAGCTGGATGAACTCCAGGGGAACGTCATATTCCAGAAAGACTTCAGGGACAGCTGTGTGATGGCCTTTTGAGACATGGCTGACAGAGCAGGACCAGGACGTTGATTTTTCAATAGATGGTTTTGGAGCTTCTTTTCACCGGGATCGGGACACACGGGTAACAGGGAAATCACAGTAAATGTTACTGTAGCACTGTGACTGTTAGAGAGTGTATTTGTACACCAGACTTTTTACCTCTCTCGTGAGTTTCAACAACTTTTTATTACCATAGTTTACATTCACCCGAGGGCTCACCCGATCTCCACCTGCAGCATCATCTCAGAGGTGCTGCAGAAACTGCAGGCACTCTCTCCTGACACTCCAAACTTTATGATGGGGGACTCTGGGGGAGTCTTATCTCCAAATGAACATCTCTAAAACAAAAGATATGGTTACTGATTTTAGGAAACAACAAAATGGGCATGGATTCACTTTAATTGAAGATCAGAAAATAGAGCAAGTGCAATCATATAAATATCTTGGGACCATAATCAATGAAAAACTGAACTTTGATGAGAATTCCAAATCAGTTTGTAAAAGGGGTCACCGGCGCCTTTACTGCCTCAGAAGACTTGCTCATTTCCACACTGACTGGAAAATTTTAACTTTGTTTTATAGTTCTTTTATTGAGTCTGTTTTATCCTTTTGTATGGTGGCATGGTTCGGTCAGACCTCTGTCACAAAGAAAAACTCACTGAATCAGATAGTGAGATGGTCCAGTCATCTGATAGGTGAGTCTCAGTCCTGTTTAGCCTCCCTGTACTCTAAACAGGTACAACGAATGGCTTTATCAGTTCTTAAAAACGGTTTCCATCCTCTATGGGGTGAATTTAAGCTTCTTTCCTCGGGACAGAGGTTTCTTGTTCCAAGATACAGGAGAAAGCGTTATAAAAACAGCTTTGTCCCTGTTGCTGTCACTGAACTCAATAAGAATTGTTTTGAATTGATTCATTTTCTTTAATTACAAAATATTTGTTTGTCAGGTTTCATTAGGTGTGTGTGTTTTTTGGGAAGAGATGCCAAATGCTATAATTTTTCTGTAAAGCAAATTTATCTATGGGTATAAATAAAGTAACCTTAACCTTCCGTCTGCCAGGCGTCACCGAGACAAGGGCCTCATCGCCTTAACTGTGACAATCCTCCAGCCTGACCTACCTGTTACACCTGAAACCTTACCTCAGCTTTATCACACACAGCAAACAGAGCTCTTGTTCAGTTCAGTGTTTTGCTCCAGTCTGTTTTCATCCCTGTGAGTCACTCAGAGCAGTGAAATGATTAAAAGGCCTTTATTGGCTCTGATTGATTAGACTCAGAGTTTAGATCTTTTTGGGGTTCCTGGGATTTTACTGACCGTCTTGAATTGAATTGAAAGCCTTTATTGTCATTATACATAATATAACGAGATTAGAAACAGCTCTATAAAAGTGCACATGTGCTTATAGCACATTATAAAAACTATACAATAATTTAACTATACACTTACTATAAATATAAATACACAGTACAGTACTGACAGAGACAGACAGGCAGAGAATTGATGATATTTCAGTGCAGATTACTTTTTGTACAAGTTTGAGTTGAGTATGGTGATGGCTTTGGGGAAGAAGCTATCCCTGAGTCTGTTTGTTCTGGCCCTTATGGATCTAAAGCACCTGCCAGAGGGCAGTAGGTTGAAAAGATGGTAGCCTGGCTTGGTAGTGTCCTTTAAAATGTTTCTGGCCCTACTAAGACAACAGGAGTTGTAGACGGCAGACAAGGAGGGCAGGGGGCAGCCAATGATTTTTTGTGCTGTGTTTACCACCCTCTGCAGTCTCTTCTTGTCTGCCTCCGTGCAGCTGGCGTGCCACACTGTCACTGCATAGGTAGGTCACCAGCAGCAGGGTGTTTAGTTGCTCCTTCGTGAGCACCCTTAGGAAGTGTAGCCGCTGCTGCGCTTTCTTGACTAGGGCTTGACTAGTGATGACAGGGGTTAGTGCAATTGGACGGAAGTCATTGAGACTGGTTATGGGTGATTTTTTGGGGATGGGGATGATTATGGTAGATTTCAGGCAGGGTGGAATGACGGCTTGTTCCAGAGACAGGTTGAAGATGTCAGTGAAGACCTGTGCTAGCTGCTCGGCACATGCTTTGAGGACCTTCCCAGGTACTCCATCGGGGCCTGCAGACTTCCTGGGGTTCGCTGCACAGAGTACACGCCTCACATCCTGTCTCTCAAGAGTGAGTGGGGGATTGCTAGAGGCTGGTGTGGGTTGTGGTGGTCTCTGACTTTTAGTTCAGGCCTCTTCCTGCTGACGGGGAGTTTTGGCCTGGTTTTTCACACTGACCTCATCTCTGTGGTTTTAAAGTGAGCATCTGCAGCTGAAACGATCAGACTTCCTGTTTTCGTGATGAAAACCGAGACTCTTCATCACTCAGACTGGCTGTAATCTTGTTTCTCAGAGTTCAAACCCATCACGCCGCACTGAGCTTGTTTTTTAAAAGCTCCTGTAAGAAAGTTTCACCTGAAGAGCTGCTCTCAGGTAAGAACAATTGCTTTACCTGCCGATCTGCTCGTGGCTGAACACAATTCAGAGGGTCTGTGATGGCTTAGTTTGATTTTTAAAGATTTATTCGTTCTGTTTCTGCTGCTGTCAAGAGAGCACTCTGAGATTAATTCTGTTAAGTTAAAGATTTTAATGCTGTTAGGGCTGAGCAGACACAGAGCCTCGACCTCAGCAGCCAGAATTCTGCACTCATAGCATCATTTTATCATTATCATTATTATTTAATTTTCTTTAGCAGGAGAAAGAACAGAGGCATGCACGTGTAGCTGTGACTTTATTAGCTGTGATCTTTTCTTCTTTTATCAAAGTCATAAGCGTGCTGCTTTAAGCAGAAATCCTTTCAGACACGCTGAAGCTGAATTCGCTGCTTCAGCCATATCCAACACGTTCTATCAGATCAGACGGAGCTCCGGCTCCACCTCAGCAGCTTCACTTAACCTCGCTCTCCTTTCTGTTTGTGTTTATTGTTAATGTTAGAGTGACTCTGATTATTGACGATTTTATCAAAGACAAATCCGGATACAGATAATATCACTGTAAACAAAGGCAAATCCTTCTTCTCACATAAAGTCCGGAATAATAATCTTAAATACCTCGTAGTACCTTTGTTACCCTAACAGAGCTGCTATACGCTCAGACTGTCCTCAATTTAAATGATTGTTGTTTAAAACAATGATTTCTCAAACCTGTCAGTCTCGTTTACTCATTCAAATTGACTGCCTTAAAAAAACAACAACAACAAGTGTTACAGTTCTCCTGAAACAGTCATATACAGATAATAACAATAAAACACAGTTCAAAGTGCAGTAATATTCATATTTTCTTTTTTTCTTTCTTAACACTGCTTATCTGAAAATGTAATTTACAGCAGTGGAGGTATCAGCTTGACCGAATTTGTAGAAAATATGTTTAATCTGCACGAACAGGCACAGTTTACATATAAAAGTCAAAAAGTGTGTGAGGGTTTAAAATCGTGTGAACGGACATTTATTGAGTTGTATTCAGACTGTAAAGGTTTGCCGATTCGGTGGAAGACTAGGGGAGACCGGGGATAGTTGTAACATTTTTGACATTTCTGTCTGTAAATTGGAGCTCTTTTAAGGTAGTGGATTCAAAATGTAATGCAAAGTATTTACATGTCTCGGCTATTAAATAGTGCAGCTATTTTCTCTGCAGCACAATTACCCATTGCATGGTATGGTCTCAAACACAAAGAGTGAAATGTTACAATTAACCCCATAGTCTGGGTTAGTTGTAACATATCCTGGGGTGAAATGTAACACAATGAAATAAGGGTACTGACAAAACATTAACATGTAATCTTTGTTTATTCAACACATGAATGCACTTAGAGCCATTTATGTAGCTATGTGTGTGTGTGACAGAATGCAGAAATCTAGCTTTTGAACATATTCCAACCCCCCAAAAAAGACAAATTATGGAATTTTCTGCAACTGAATATTTCATTAATTTTGGTTGGTCTTCCTTGAGTTTGGCCTCATTGGCTCAGTGGGCATTATAACCTACAACTCTTGCACCAATTTTGAACATAACAATGAAGCTAAAAAAATGTAGTTGTTCACCAGCATCGCAATTCCATTACTTTTTATCATGGCTTACCTTGGTGTGGTTTGCAAAGTGCTTCAGAAAGATGAGGAAATCTGTTTCTTGCACCCATCCTGATTTATTTCCACTACCAATACTTCCTACTGGTCCATCTCTGACACAGTGGTCTGCATAATGTATGTGTGGGAACACAAACAGTGGAGGAATTGTGTTGCCAATGGCATTAACCGCATATACAAAAGCGACCAGTGAACCTCTCTCTGCTGATGTCGTTGCCCCAACTTGTGTAATATAAGTTAAAGTAATAGTGTGGTAAGTTGTAACATCTGCATTATTGTTACAACTAACCCAGACTGTTGCTGTTACAACTGACCCAGACTCCTATAGCCATGAACTAGCTAACAATACAGCCAACGGCTCAAACATTAGCACTAAAGACCAACACAGAATATATCCCCATAGACATACAAATAACATAATTTAAGTTTGATGAGTTTAACTGCAAAGCACATAATGCTATTAGAAATTGAAATAAAGTAGAAAAACTTACTTTTTGGCATACAAATTACTTTTTTTCATGTTAAATTGTCTGTGTTTGACAAAATGTGCTGATTTTTCACATGTGATAGCAGAACTGAATTGGGCATGCACAGGATGAGTCACATCATTTGAAACTTAGCCCTGATTGGAGAAATTGGAAGTGTTACAACTGACCCACGTTACAACTATCCCCGGTCTCCCCTACTTTTCTGCCCCAAGCCCAGCATCAGTCTACATACAGAGAAAAACCCAACAATCATATGACCCCCTATGAGCAAGCACTTGGCGACAGTGGGAAGGAAAAAACTCCCTTTTAACAGGAAGAAACCTCCGGCAGAACCAGGCTCAGGGAGGGGCGGCCATCTGCTGTGACCGGTTGGGGTGAGAGAAGGAGACAGGAAAAGGAGTTTCAAGTATTTTATTTGTCCAATACAGGTAACAATGGCACAGTATGACAATGAAATCCTTAGGCTCAGAGTTTCTGTCTTATTTTGTGCTCAGCTCAGATAAAATGTAGATGCTAAAAATGACAGCCTCAGAACTGGCTTCTCTCAAAATGTAAAAGAACCCACACACAACTTTAATCACACTCTGGATCTTGTTTTAACATATGGCATAGAAACGGAACATTTAACAGTGTTTCGTGAAAACCTTCTTTTGTCTGATCATTTCCTAATAACATTTAAATTTACAATAATTGATTACACAGCAGTGGGGAGTAGATTGCATCAGAGAAGATGTGTTTCTGAAAGTGCTGTAACTACGTTTAAGAATATAATCCACCCACTGTTATCATCTTCAATGCCCTGTACTAACACAGAGCAGAGCAGCTACCTAGACGCTAGTCCAACAGAGGTCGATTATCTTCTTAATAATTTTACCTCCTCACTACGTATGACTGGATACTGTAGCTCCTGTGAAAAATAGAGCCTCAAATGAGATGTACTGGTATAATTCTCAAACACCTATTGTTACGGGTTCGAAATTGAGGACGAGAGTAAAACAATGATGGTCCAGAAGAGGTCGATCAAACAATTGATTTTAATGAATACACGCAGCGTGGGGAGACGTACACTGGAAACCATCAGTCGTAAATCCCCACCCAAAAATACACTTCAGATTGTTTTTATATTGTCAGGGTATTATAACGCCCCCTCTTGCGTTTACAAGCACATAATTTGCATCTTAAGAACATTCTTTGCCCCTTGTACAGACAATGATCTATTCTAAGAAATAAATGCAGACACAGAAGTTCCCCTTTCTGGCATCCTCTTTCAAATATGGTGATGATCTCAGGCCTTTGAGGTCCCCATGGACTTGTCCTCCTCTTTGCGTCACCTGTTGCTAGGCAAACTCAAATGCAACAAGAAGCTGAATACATTCAGGCCTTCACTCAAGCCTGCTTCTTGATTATATGTATTATTACAAATGCTTGTTATGTGGTTTAATGCAAGGTTAATTGATACAATGATAATGCCAATAATAAGTATAAGTAGCAGTAAAATATTCCTTATTCCACACTATATATTCAGATAATTAGTTATTCAAAGCGAGACATTTTAAGAAATGAATGATAGAAGAAAAAGCAGCTGTGCAGCGTAAAGACACAGAATAACTCCAGCTTTCTGTCTTTTTTTTTCATTATAGCTGAAGTACGGGACAAATTGCGTTCCTTTTCGGCTCAATACGAAACATAATATTTTCTCTGAATACGAGACGATTCTGTTTTTTACGGGACAGTTGGCAACTCTACTAACTAACCTTATGAATAAAATAAAGTTCACTATCAGTAACATCATAGCGGTTCTGGGACCGCGGTCAAGTGAGCCGTCATTTGTGAGCCGCGGTCAAGTCAGCCGCTTCTTCTGCATAAATTTCCTTGCGCTTTTACACCAGTCTTTACGGTAGCGCCTTTTCGCTTTATATCCCGATTGAAAGCCTAGACCCGCGCGCACGTGCACGCGCGCACACAAATTGCAATGGAACAGCCCAATACAACCAAAGTGACAGTCTGGTTGCATATTCAAAAATTCATTAAAAATCATTGTTAATAGTTGATGTCCAACTTTCAACACATCCCTCCTCTGGGACACCTACTGTATCTCTGGGCCAAGTTTCAGCCAGATTTACTGTAGAATTCCTCAGATATTAAAGCAAACTTGTATTCAGTGCAATACAGTCAATACAATTATGTCAATTTCAAAAATTCATTAAAAATCATCCTTAGTAGTTGAGGTCCCACTTTCAACAGATCCCTCCTCTGGGACACCTACTGTACCTCTGTGCCACGTTTCAGCCAGATTTACTGTAGAATTCCTCAGAAATTAAAGGACATTTATATTCAATTCAATACAGCCAATACACTACAATTACGTCATTTTCAAAAATTCATTAAAAATCATCTTGAATAGTTGATGTCCAACTGTCAACACATTCTTACTCTGGGATACCTACTGTACCTCTGTGCCAAATTTCATCCAGATTCACTGTAATATTCCTCAGAAATTACAGGAAACTTGTATCCAATGCAATACAGTCAATACAATAGGATTATGTCTATTTCAACAGTTCCTTAAAAATCATCCTGAATAGTTGAGGTCCAACTTTCAACAGATTCTTACTCTGGGACACCTACTGTACCTTTGTGCCAAGTTTCAGCCAGATTTACTGTAAAATTCCTCAGAAATTACAGGAAACTTGTATTCAATGTAATACAGCTTATAAACTATAATTGTGTCAATTTCAAAAATTCATTAAAAATCAGCCTGAATAGTTGAGGTCCAACTTTCAACACATTCTTCCTCTGGGACACCTACTGTACCTGTGGGCCAGGTTTCATCTCAATTCGCTGCATCAATAATTTTTTAATATTGATGGATCAAAAGTGTTGCTGAGAGAGTCATGACAGGGACTATAAAGAGACAGCATATTTCAGCCATATTTGCTTGTCTTCACTGACTCGCTTTGAAATCCAGATTTTAATTTTGGAATATTAGGTGTACTTGTGGTTCCTATAGAATTTTAAGGTTGAACGGGAATCAGAGTCTTCATCTCTCAGGCCTCTCTTCTGTGGATGCAGCTCACATCATTCTGTCCAATACGATAATTTTTAATTCTACAACTGTTTATAACCTGCATAGTTCACATTTCTGTATAGCTGTATATCTCATATTTCTGTATAGTTTTTTTTTATTTCATATTCTGTATAGTTTTTCATATTTATTCCCTGTTCATAGCCTGTACATAGCTTGTACTCACTACAGCCTGTACATACTTATAGTTATAGCATATTCATAACATACCTTCATACCGTGTACATTGTAACATACCATAATAGACCCATTTCTGTAATATACTTACATACCTATATTATTGCTAATATATATTGTAATATATCTATATCATGGCTAAAGCACTTCTGGATGGAGGCAAACTGCATTTCGTTGCCTTGTACCTGTGACATGTGCAATGACAATAAAGTTGAATTCTATTCTATTCTATTCTATTCTATTCTATTCTATTCTATATTAATTCAGAAGACAAACACCCATCTCTGCTTTTGAGATTAGCATTAAAACCTTCAGTTTTGACAAATAATACAGTTAGAGTGGATCAGGTGACCCTGAATCTTCCCTTATTTGTGCTGCAATAAGCCTAGGCTCTTGCGGGCTTCCCATGATGTATGAATTTTTTCCTTCTTTGCTCGTTCTGTGTTTATACACTTCTCTGCATTTAATCATTAGTTAGTATGGTCGTGTCCAAATTCATGGGCTGCATCCTCCTGAGGCCGCATTTGTAGACCGATTACGTCACAGCGACGCGCCGAAGGCTGTCCAAATTCGTAGACTCCTCCGAATGCAGCCGACAAATGCGTCCTCCTTTTCCCCGAATTTGAAGGAAGGGTCGGTTGTGTCCTTCGTGGCGGCCGCTACTAAGTTTTAAAATTACTCTTATTAATCTTTCTGGGTCACAAAATACACTTTTAACATATAATGACAGCAAGTGTCATTATTCTAAATAGAGAAACATGGCGGGCAGCAGAAAAAGGAAAAGAAAAGGGCAAAAAAAGTAGGGGCGCCGGTTCTTTAAGCGCAGCCCAGCACCCCACCAGCTGCTGCCGAGGCACAGAGTGGTTTCGAACCAGCGACCTCAGCGTGTCACACACGAGCTAGTAGCCTTGGCAGTATACTTCTGCGCCACCTGCCAAGGCCGAAAATTCTGGACATATTTGGTATATTTATCTTCTATAAACACGCCCCTAGGTATTTTTGAAGGATGGCCCACCACATCCCAGAATTCATAGCGTGACCCAGCCAAACTCCAGTTTCCAACAATGGCTGCCGCTACTAAGTTTTAAAATTACTCTTATTAATCTTTCTGGGTCACAAAATACACTTTTAACATATTTTCAGGCGAGAAAGTAGCTGTGTAAACATCAAATATCTGCTCGGTTTATCAAGATATCGCATATTTGCAAAAGTGCTTCGACGTTTTCGGAGACGTCTGTTACCCACCAGCTCGATAGCTAGCCGGGAGCTCGAGGGCCACTGAAGCCGCCGAGAACGGCACAACTCCCGGCACATCATTTTCAGATCACCGCGGACTTTCGCTACTCTGGTTAAACGTAATATATAAGTCACTTAGACAACCTAGAAATGATATTGTTTGGCTTTTTTCAGTGTTTTATTTGTTCGTGAGTAAATCGGTTTGGCTGAGATTAAAGTTATTAGATTAGATTAGATAAAATAAAACTTTATTAATCCCCCGGGTGGGTTCCTGGTTGGTTTTCACACAGCTGACTAAACGTCAAACAGAAAACTGATTAAAAAGAAGTATGAGACGGTGGAGAATTTACGCCAGTGTCCTGTTATAATTTAGATAGCAAGGAGCAGGCGGCCGAGTTTATTCAACTCCACCGAGACAGCGGTGACGCTAATCAGAAGGCTAGACCGTCCAATTTCCCCAGCCATTTACTTCCGGCCTACCCGACCTTCTGAGGACCCGGCCCACGTAGACCGCTCAGGCCGGGTCCTCAGGAGGATGCAGCCCATGAATTTGGACACGACCTATGTATCTCTTGCTCTCTTGCACAGTGTATATGTTGTCCTTTCTCCTTTTCATCAACCTCAGCCAGTCACAGTAGATAGCTGTCTCTCCTTGAGCCTGTTTCTGCCAGATGTTTCTAGCTCTTCAAATGGAGTTTTTCCTTCCCACTCTCACTAAATGCTAGCTCATATTGGGTAATTAAATTGTTGTTGTTTTCTTTGTATTATTGTTGTGTTTTTACCCAGCAACATAAAGTGTCTTTAGGCGACTGCTTTTGTGATTTGGTGCTAAATACATAACATTTAACTGCTAACACCGGAATTAATTAAATTGTATAAATTCAAATTATATATTCATTGTGACATACTCCTTGTCTTTTGAAATGCTTTATTTTCTGTTTTTGGACACTTTTTAAAACAACATTCAATATTACAGGAACAGAAGCTCTTCTATTTCATGAACTACCAAACTTACTGGTAGTAACACACACTGCAACTTGGAAACACCAGGGAACACTTAATTAAGGCACAATACACAATATATAGGTGAATTGATTTTGCCTCTTCACCACATATGACACTGGATACTGTAGCTCCTGTGAAAAATAAGGCCTCAAATCAGAAGTACTTGACCCCGTGGTATAATTCTCAAACACGTAGCCTAAAGCAGATAACTCGTTTGTGTGTGTTTGATCAGTTGAAGTCTTTGTTGTGGTGCCTCCCTGCTGCTGCGGAGTCGGGGCGGTCTGCTTCTCCCCACCGCAGGGAAAAGGGTAACACCACCTGGGTCTGGGTGCAGTTTCCCCCTCCAGGGGCAAAGGTACCTAGACCCGGTTCTTAGAGTACGCTTGGGGAGTGTGATTGTGTGTACAGCATCTCTTTATGTCTGTCTCCACGTTGGTTGAGTGTGGAGTAATTGCTTATGAGAGCATGAGGGTGGGAATGGATGTTTGTATCTGTGTGTGCCTGTATGTCTGTGTCTATATGTCAGGTTGGGTATCAGACGCCACCTCTCTGGGGACATCTCAGGCCCTCCAAGGTTTGGAGCCCTATCTCCCCCCACCACCTTCCCTGCCAGTGGCGGACGCCCTCAGACATCGGTGCGTTGGTGGTTCTTTGTGTCCGGGGATGGGTGCCCAGGCACACACCGGCTCACTCCTTGGTGGCTGCTTATCGGGGCCTGGAGCCTGGGGCTCGCTCGGGCCACTTCGGGGGTGGGGTGCCCTCGGCCTCTCGGCCTGGGGCTCGGTCACTCAGGCACAGCTGGCTGCCGGCGGAGCTCACGGGCACGCTTCTGCTCCGCGGCTGCTGAGTGACCCCTCATCTGGGACTCTCCTCAGCTCTTTTTGGGATAGTGGCGCGGCTGCCCCTCTGTTGGTCTTCCTTGGTCTCTTGTGTTCTGGGGGCCTCTGGATGTCTGGAGTTTTGATCTCCTCCATACCTGCTTCATGCCCTGGAGAACGGGGCAGTGGCCCCCCACACCCTCTAGCAGATCATTACATGAAGGAACCTTTTAAAAAACAAGCGCGTTCATGCTCACAGGTGTACACATGGGTGATCACACACACAAACTACACCCTTTTTGGCTCCTACCTCAAAGCACACTGTGCGCTGTCGATCTTACGTGCTGCACAATAATGTTTAATATTTAGTATTTACTGTCATATTCCCATATATCATTGTGATGTTGTTTATTCTATTACTCTCGTTTTCTTCTGCTTGTTTTCTTTTTTCTTTCTCAACAGGTGATCCAGGTGATCGATATATGTATTTTTTGTCTGCTTATTCTGTTGGTTTTTGTTTTTTGCCCTTTTTCCCCGTCCCTCTTCTCAGCTGTTTTTCTTTCCCTCTTTCTTTCTCCCCTTTCTTTCCTCCAGTCAAGTCTGTCCCGTATTCAGCAAGTGAAAATAAAATAAACAATAAAAGGTAAAAAAAAAAAGAAAAGAAAAGAAAAAAAGAAGTAGTCTTTGTTGTGGAGTCTGACAGCAGTAGGGAGGAAAGACCTGCAAAATCTCTCTGTCCCACACCGTGGGTGCCGCAGCCTGCCACTGAAGGAGCTGTTCAGTGCTGTTAGAGTTTTCTGCATGGGGTGGGAGGGATGAAAGCTTAGCCACCATTCTCCTGTCACTCACCACCTCCACTGGGTCCAGAGGGCATCCTAGAACAGAGCTGGCCCTGCGGATCAGCCTGTTCAGTCTCTTCCTGTCCCCAGCAGAGATGCTGCCGCCCCAGCAGACCACACCATAAAAGATGGCTGCAAAACATGCTGTAGGTATTACAGGTACTGTGCTGCAGTGGTTTGTATCATATCTATCTAATAGACTCCAATTTGTTCATGTAAATGGAGAGTCTTCTTCACATGCTGAGGTTAATTATGGAGTTATACAGGGTTCAGTGCTAGGACCAATTCTATTTACATTATACATGCTTCCCCTAGGCAGTATCATTAGAAGACATAGCATAAATTTTCACTGCTATGCTGATGACACCCAGCTCTATCTGTCCATGAAGCCAGATAACAAACACCATTTAGTTAAACTGCAGGAATGTCTTACAGACATAAAGACCTGGATGGCCGCTAACTTTCTGCTTCTTAATTCAGATCAAACTGAGGTTATTGTACTCGGCCCTGAAAATCTTAGAAATATGGTATCTAACCAGATTTTTACTCTGGATGGCATTACCTTGGCCTCCAGTAACACTGTGAGGAACCTTGGAGTCATTTTTGACCAGGATATGTCCTTCAATGCACATATTAAACAAATATGTAGGACTGCTTTTTTCCATTTGTGCAACATCTCTTAAATTAGAAATATCCCGTCTCAGAGTGATGCTGAAAAACTAGTTCATGCATTTATTACTTCCAGGCTGGACTACTGTAATTCATTATTATCAGGAAGTCCTAAAAACTCCCTGAAAAGCCTTCAGTTAATCCAAAATGCTGCAGCAAGAGTACTGACAGGGATTGGAAAGAGAGAGCAGATTTCTCCTATATAGGGAGTGCAGAATTATTAGGCAAGTTGTATTTTTGAGGAACAATTTTATTATTGAACAACAACCATGTTCTCAATGAACCCAAAAAACTCATTAATATCAAAGCTGAATGTTTTTGGAAGTAGTTTTTAGTTTGTTTTTAGTTTTAGCTATTTTAGGGGGATATCTGTGTGTGCAGGTGACTATTACTGTACATAATTATTAGGCAATGTAGATCATTGGTTAAATGATCACTGAGCAATATTGGTTTATGCAGACCTGCCATAACTGTGGGGGACTAGTCCAACCGGAATAGTATGGTGGGGGGAGTTTTGTTCTTCCGGTATGGCCAGTGTGTGTTACCGTGTGCTGGTGTACGCATTAAAAAGTTTTATAGCGGCCTAACATCGGGAGTGATTATTGGCTCGTCGCATCACACGAGAGTGTTACAGGCAACTTAACAAAAAACAAATATATACCCATTTCAATTATTTATTTTTACCAGTGAAACCAATATAACATCTCCACATTCACAAATATACATTCCTGACATTCAAAAACAAAACAAAAACAAATCAGCGACCAATATAGCCACCTTTCTTTGCAAGGACACTCAAAAGCCTGCCATCCATGGATTCTGTCAGTGTTTTGATCTGTTCACCATCAACATTGCGTGCAGCAGCAACCACAGCCTCCCAGACACTGTTCAGAGAGGTGTACTGTTTTCCCTCCTTGTAAATCTCACATTTGATGATGGACTACAGGTTCTCAATGGGGTTCAGATCAGGTGAACAAGGAGGCCATGTCATTAGTTTTTCTTCTTTTATACTCTTTCTTGCCAGCCACGCTGTGGAGTACTTGGACGCGTGTGATGGAGCATTGTCCTGCATGAAAATCATGTTTTTCTTGAAGGATGCAGACTTCTTCCTGTACCACTGCTTGAAGAAGGTGTCTTCCAGAAACTGGCAGTAGGACTGGGAGTTGAGCTTGACTCCATCCTCAACCCAAAAAGGCCCCACAAGCTCATCTTTGATGATACCAGCCCAAACCAGTACTCCACCTCCACCTTGCTGGCGTCTGAGTCGGACTGGAGCTCTCTGCCCTTTACCAATCCAGCCACGGGCCCATCCATCTGGCCCATCAAGACTCACTCTCATTTCATCAGTCCATAAAACCTTAGAAAAATCAGTCTTGAGATATTTCTTGGCCCAGTCTTGACGTTTCAGCTTGTGTGTCTTGTTCAGTGGTGGTCGTCTTTCAGCCTTTCTTACCTTGGCCATGTCTCTGAGTATTGCACATCTTGTGCTTTTGGGCACTCCAGTGATGTTGCAGCTCTGAAATATGGCCAAACTGGTGGCAAGTGGCATCTTGGCAGCTGCACGCTTGACTTTTCTCAGTTCATGGGCAGTTATTTTGCGCCTTGGTTTTTCCACACGCTTCTTGCGACCCTGTTGACTATTTTGAATGAAACGCTTGATTGTTCAATGATCACGCTTCAGAAGCTTTGCAATTTTAAGACTGCTGCATCCCTCTGCAAGATATCGCACTATTTTTGACTTTTCTGAGCCTGTCAAGTCCTTCTTTTGACCCATTTTGCCAAAGGAAAGGAAGTTGCCTAATAATTATGCACACCTGATATAGGGTGTTGATGTCATTAGACCACACCCCTTCTCATTACAGAGATGCACATCACCTAATATGCTTAACTGGTAGTAGGCTTTCGAGCCTATACTGCTTGGAGTAAGACAACATGCATGAAGAGGATGATGTGGACAAAATACTCATTTGCCTAATAATTCTGCACTCCCTGTAATGGATATAATTTTGAATAATTTCATGTAAATTTAAGTCTTATTAATAGAAACTGAGGAAAGAATGTAATTTGTTTTTACACTTCTTGATACTTGGATATGGGGATTAATAGGTCGTTATTTATATATTTTCATTATTTTCTGTATTTCAAAGTGTAAATTAAGCTTGTTTGGTTATATTTTTTATTGCATTCTTGTAATTTTTCATGCTTGTACTTTTAATACACTTTTGATAACATGAAAATAAATTCTGAGAGATACCTGCATTTTTCAATACAAAATTCACAGATATTTTCAAAATTGATTCGGCATGCAGTGTTACATTGGTAAAGTATAATATATTGCATTAGAAACTTTCACAGGATCAGTACTGGACTATATCAAGTTCTGTATTGCAAATGTGACTGTGGACAAAAGCATTCGGGTTTTCCCAAACCAAAAACCCTGGATGACCAGCGAGGTCTGCACACTCCTCAAAGCCCACGATGCCAACTTTAGGTCTGTTGACAGAGCTCTGTACAGGTCTGCTCGAGCTGACCTGAAAAGGGGTCCCACCTGTCCAGCAACAACACACGAGAGGTGTGGCAGGGAATAATAAACATCATAAACCACTGAGGCAGAACTGTGAAAACAGAAAACCTGAGTGTGCAGCTAGCAGAGGAAATAAACAGCTTCTTCGCCCGCTTTGAAACACCACAACAGCAGCATTCATCTGCCTCAACCCTGCTCCCATCCTCATCCTCACCTGGTTCCTGCACTGCTCCACTCACTGTAACGGAGCACGATGTCAGATGTGTGTTCCTAGCAGTGAACCCCAGGAAGGCAGCCGGTCCAGACGGAATACGTGGTAAAGTGCTAAGAGCATGTGCCCACCAGCTCACCCTCATCTTCACCAGAATCTTCAACCTCTCACTGGATGAAGCAGCCATCCCATCCTGTCTAAAATCACCCACAATCATCCCAGTGCCAAAGAAGTCTCCCATCACCAGCCTGAACTATTATTGCCCTGTGGCCCTCACACCAGTAATCATGAAATGCTTTGAGAGACTAGTCCTTCAGCACACCAAGGATTACCTCCCCCCAGAATTCGACCCCCACCAGTTTGCATACCGCGCAAACAGATCCACAGAAGATGCCATCACCCTCCACTCGGTGCTGAGTCACCTAGAACAGCGGCAGAGCTACGTCAGAATGCTCTTCGTGGACTACAGCTCAGCCTTTAATGCAATCATCCCGGACATCCTCTGCTGACCTTCCACCACTCGCCCATTGAGAGCCTGTTAAGTTATTGCATCACAGTATGGTACGGCAGCTGCACTAAGGCGGATAGAGCCAGCCCCCCAGCATGTTTCCAATGAGTAGGAGATGCTCTGTATCTCACTGTACAACTGTATAGTGACAAAGGTATTCGATTCTATTCTAAAAATTGCTATAAACAGAGGAACCCAAACTGATGAAAAATGGCGAATATTTTTTTTCAAATGACTATTTTTAGTGGATTTTTGATATAGAAGCAGAATGACAGAATGTTAAAAGAAGTTACTTTTAGTCACTCTAAGCTGGGCATTGCATTCTCTGGCTGTTCAAAGCCATGGAACTTTAGACTTTCCAAGCAAATAATGATGGCCATACTGATGTTCATTTCAGTACATTTTACTTTATGTTCATTTTCATTTTTATGATGTTTCTATTTTTACATAATTCCTCCCACATAGCAAAATTGGTATGGCCCGGATCTGTCCCACACAATGTGCTTACACATGGCCCGTGTACCGCAAAGAATGACGGCCCTTTGGTGGCCCAGATCTGGTTTACCAGAGGTGGCCCACACATGGGCCAGCACAAGGCCAGTTGCAGACACCCTGCTGGCCCTGTGCTGGCCCAGAACACTTTCAGCTCTGGCCCCAGATGTCAGCCTAATGTGTACCTTAATTAAGCCATGTAATAACAACATGTGCTGGAACATAATAGTGCAAAAGTAACATGACGAAACTCTGTTCAGACAGTGAATGGACTGATTCTTATATAGCGCTTTTTTTACACTCCCATATTACTCAAAGTGCTCTATACAACATGTCACATTCACACACTTTCTCTAAACTGAGTGTTTCCTAACTACATTCACACTCTTGACACGCAGACTGGAGAAGCCAGGGATCGAACCACCAACCTTCCGATCAGTAGGTAAGTGACCTGCCCTACCTCCTGAGCTACAGCTACCAGGTGGTAAACATGAGTAAACCCTCACTATGTTTTGGATAAAGTGTACACTCACAAACTTGACAAACCTGCATTTGAAACGTTGGCTACCATAGCAGTATAGTATTGCAACATGGCATTTGGATCTTCTAACTAAAACAGGAACATAAATAGTGCCATCATTGCCAGACCTGGCCCACATCTGGTTGACATACACCCTGCCATGACACCAGTCAGAAGTGCCAGCTTGATGCCGGATCCGGGCCAGACCTGTTTTCTATGAGCCTGGGCCACATACAGCGAACCACAATCAGGCCAGATATAGCATGCCATCACATAAACAGTGCCATCTACGGCAAGCCTGGCCCATATCTGGATGACATACCACTTACCATGCCAGAAGTCAGCCAGCAGTGCCGGCTTGACACCAGATCCAGGCAAGACCCGTCTGCTATGTGGGATGACTTGTTCTTTTGGTGTTTTAGTTGTGGATTATGTTTGGGCTGTGTCTCTTGCCCTTTCAGTATAGTATTGTTTTCTTGTGCTTCTAAGTGTCCCTTTGTTTCCACTATGTTTCTTTTTAGGTTATGTAGTATGGGTTAGGGATATTTTGTATGTTGTTTTTGTTTAATAAAACCGCTTTTTGGATTATTCCCTGATGTGCCTGAGTTCTGTTATTTAGTGTCACTTTGAAAGGCACACAGCCAGCCTTGACAAATAATTGTTCTTTCAATTTTTGATAAAGATTACAGTGGATTGAGATGTAACTTGGCCCAGAGGTACAGTAGGTCGCCCAGAGGAAGACGGTGTTGAAAGCTGGACATCAACTATTCAGGATGATTTTTAATGAATATTTGAAATAGACATAATTATAGTTTATTAACTGTATTAACTGTATTAACTGTACTTGCATTGGATATAGGTTTCCTGTAATTTCTGAGGAATATTACAGTGAATCTGGATGAAACTTGGCCCAGAAGTACAGTAGGTATCCCAGAGTAAGAATGTGTTGACGGTTGGACAACTATTCAGGATGATTTTTAATGAATTTTTTAAAGTTGACATAATTGTAGTGTATTGACTGTATTGAATTGAATACAAGTTTCCTTTAATATCTGAGGAATTCTACAGTAAATGTGGCTGAAACTTGGAACACAGGTACAGTAGGTGTCCCAGATGAGGAATGTGTTGAAAGTGGGACTTCAACTACTAAGGATGATTTTTAATGAATTTTTGAAATTTACATAATTCTATTGTATTGACTGTATTGCATTGAATACAAGTGTCCTTTAATATCTGAGGAATTCTACAGTAAATCTGCCTGAAACTTGGCACAGAGGTACAGTAGGTGTCCCAGAGGAGGGGAGTGTTGAAAGTGGGACCTCAACTACTCAGGATGATTTTTAATGAATTTTTGAATATGCAACCAGACTGTCACTTTGGTTGTATTGGGCTGTTCCATTGCAATTTGTGTGCGCGCGTGCACGTGCGCGCGGGTCTAGGCTTTCAATCGGGATATAAAGCGAAAAGGTGCTACCGTAAAGACTGGTGTAAAAGCGCAAGGAAATTTATGCGGCGGATAAGAAGCGGCTCACTTGACCCCGGTCACACCCAGCTGTATGGAAACTCCGTCATGCTAGCTAACACGCAGTACGAGGTATTGTAACTGACTGTAAAAGGCTGGCACAACGAAAATAAACTACACCTAAACTTGGTTTATATCTGACCCACATAAACTGCAGGTCATAACTTCTTACCTGAAGATCAGTTCACCTGACACTCAGCGGCCGTCTCGGGTCTCTCCTCCTCCTGCCTCCCCTTTCCCTCATTCACCTGCTGGCCTCTGTGGAAACTCCGCCATAGCCACCACCAAACAACTGAGTTATTTTTACACATAGGCCAGCATCTGGCCAATCCACCACCTTTCATTGTTTATACCGTTACAAAAGAAAAAACAAAAAACAAAAAAATCATCGGCCCATAAAAACGAAAAATCACCATCGGCCCACCTGACAAATACCTGGTATGCCCGATGGCCAGTCCAGCTATGGCTCTGCACACCTGTTTACCTTACAATATAAATCCCCTCGAGGCAATTATTGTTGTTATTTGGCACTGTATAAATAAAATGAAACGGAATTGAACTGATTTGGTAGGGGTTTTTGTTGCCTCTTTGCTTGTCTTGCAGGAGTTCTCTTGGCCTATCAGTCAAAGCTGAGGGCACATACTAAGTCATGGGTGACATGCTGGAGACAGTTCAGGTTTGGGACTCACCCAATACCCCAGTGGAGGAGGGTAAGGAGGATGTACTGCTGCGGGAGCTCTCGAAGCTACCAATTGTGGAGCTCTGGAGGATCCAGTGGGGTCTCAGTCAGTCAGCCCTGCTGCAGGACTTCCCCCCCATCCCCCCACGCTGGCTGCGGTCTGCTGATGCCTGCAGCACCGCCAAAACCATGATGAGGTGTTACCAGGAGGACAGAGCGCCAGCGGTGTTGGCCGCAGTCCAGACTCTAATCAGCGGAAATCATCAGGTTCGCCCTGTACGCTTCACCATGATCCCCCTGAGACCTGAATCAGATCTAAAACCTGTCCAGGGCTTTGTGAAGACTCAGCGGCGGAAGCTTATCAGCAGGATCCAGAGACCCGGCCCCATCCTGGAAGCCCTGCAATGCTGCAGGATCTTCAACACCTCAGAAAGGGAGGCCATCGCCATCTACGGAGCTTGCAAGGACAGGAACCGGGCTCTGGTAGACCTGCTCCTCAGGAAGGGGGAGGAAGCTCAGAAAGTGTTCTACCATGCCCTTGGTCAATCAGAACCCTTCTTACTGCAGGAGCTGGAAGAGGATCACATCAGGGGCAAGGTTTGTTTTTGTCACCTGTCAGTTTCAGCAAGGCTCAGAGGGAATGTCAGGTCTAAAGACCAGCAATTCACCTTGATCCGTGATGTCACCAGCTGTCCTATTTTTTTTCCCCAGAATGCCTCAGACTCAGTTGTCATCATGGAGATGTTGGAGTTTCTGGTCACAGATGAGCTCAAGTGTTTCCAGTGGTTGGTCAACAAATACATGACTGCAGAAAGTCACTCTCCTATTGGTGGAGAGCAGTTGGAACACGCAGACAGACGGACGACGTGGAGACTTCTAGAAAAACTCTTTGGATCCAATCGGGCAGAACGTGTTGCCATGGAGATCCTGATGAAGATCGTGCCAATGCTGTGTATTTATGCAAAATCTGTGCTAAGCTAAGCTACACTTGACTCGATATTTATCAGAAAGGATGTAATCATGTGATGTGATGATGTCATCTTTCTGCAGGTCTCTATTTTCAAGCAGAAGCAGTGACATCACTGACCTACTCTGACATCAGGTTGGAGACAAATACACCACAGGTAAGTTGTGTCACTATGATGTCACTGATGTGCTAATTGTTGATTTTTTCATCAGTCCAGTTTTTTAATCAACCTTTTTTTACCTGTTGGTCTGTGCAGGTTGAGATTACACCTGAGGTCAGCGAGGATGGGAGCATATTCAGGTAACACAGGGTTGTTGGCTGATGTGGTTTAATGGAGGGTTATGGCAGATCTGGTGCTATGCTGCTGTTGACCCCGCTCTTGATGTTGTGACCTCGAGTTACGTTTTTGGTGTTTGATGTGTTTTTATTTGTAAGTTCTTGTGAGGCAGTTTGTCAGACCCAACACATACTGACGTTATCACCAAATCACACGAGTTCATCAATACCACCTTACCCTAAAGTGGAAGTATTCACAGTGCGTCACTTGTTCCACACTGTCATGTTGTCTTGTCATGTTACAGCCTTATTCTAAAATGGATTAAATTCAGTTTTTCACCTCAAAATATTTCTCAGCAGCAGAAACAGGGTAACTAGTGATGGTCAAGGGAAAGATTAATGCAGCAATGTACAGAGACATCTTTGATGATAACCTGCTCCAGAGTGCTCTGGACCTTGGACTGGGGCGATGGTTCCAACAGGACAGTGACTCTAAGCACACAGCCAAGATAATAAAGGAGTGGCTGGGGACCACTCTGAAGTGACCCAGCAAGAGCCAAGACTTGAACCTGACTGAACATCTCTGGAGAGATCTGAAAATCGCCGAGTACCAACGGTCCCCATCAAACCTGTTGGAGCTTTTCCCTTTGTCATTTTGAGGTATTCCCCAAGAGGTTGATTCTGTTCATCTGGACGTAGCGTTTTCGGTGAGAGGAATGTTTCATCACTTCTTCTTCTTCTTCTTCAAACTGAAAAAGTCACTTGGATGACTGACGAAACGTTTCTCCCACTGAAAACGCTATGTCCAAATGAACAGAATCAACCTTTTGAGATTTATTTACCTGGATGATTGAGCATGCATCAAGACATTATGGGGTATTCTCTGTAGAATTTTGAGGTGAAATGAATTTAATCCATTTTGGAATTAAATTAAATTAAATTCAGTTTCACTTGTACACCACCAAATCGCAACAACAGTTACCTCGAGGTGCTTTATTTTGTAAGGTAAAGGCCTTACAATAACACAGAGAAACCCCAACAACTATATGATCCCCTATGAGCAAGCACTTGGCGACAGTGGGAAGGAAAAACTCCCTTTTAACAGGAAGAAACCTCCAGCAGAACGAGGTTCAGGGAGGGGCCATCTGATGCGACCGGTTGGGGGTGAGGGGAGGAATACAGTACAAAACACACAGTGTGGAAGAGAGGCAGTCTTGTTGATGATCTCAATGAGTCTAGTCTCTGTCTAGTCTTCTAGTTTGCATCACATCCCTATAGGAGCATTCAGTTGAGCGATTTTATACTATGGTTTGTTCTTTCTACCTCGTTGCCTCGTTCTTTTGAGTCGGCTACGACATGTAGGGATGAGCGATTGTGAAAAGAGCAGGCTGGTTTTCGGAGTGGCTGGTCATGTGTCAAGCAAATCTTCACCCTCCGCATGATTGTTGAACAAACATTGGAATACCAAAGGAAGATTTCTATCAATTTTATCGATTTCAAGAAGGCTTTTGACAGCGTCCACCGGCTGACTATGGGCTATCCTACATCACTATGGAGTCCCCCAGCAGTTTGCAGACGCCCTTCGTGGTCTGTACTCCAACTCCCACTGCTGTGTCCGGATGGTTGACGGCTGCATGGGTCGCGGGGGGCTCCAGCACCCCCCGTGACCCTGGTTCTTATCTATATATGATCCCCCAGTTCTACAAGCTCTTTGTTCTCACCCTCCGTCTCCTTTTCAATTCTTTCACTTCTTCACTTCTATGTAGTACATAGGGATCTGCCAGGCCCGGGAGCCGCTGCAGGTTCCCTTTGAGGCCTTCCCCAAACTGCAGCTCAATTTATGTTTAAGCCATTCACCTCTATCTACTAAAATTCTGTCAAACCTAAAATGAGGACGTGGGCTTTAAAGCCTCCCAACAAATAATGACTGTGGTTTCATCCTTCTTTAGTTCTTTATGTATTAAGTATTTATCTATGCACCTTTCTACAAATTTTCTACAAATGCCATCACTGGGGCCATATATATTTATAAAATGTATTTTTTGTTATAGGATATCAACTTGAACCATATTGTACCTTCCCTATGGATCTTTGATGAGCTTTGGAGTTTGAAATAGTGACATGGCCATCTTGTAGTCAGCATTTTTTATGTCTGATGTGGTCGAATGTGTTTCTTGTATGAAGACAATCTTAGATTTATTTAGACTCACTAATGATTAAATGCAGAGTGGTGTATAAACACATAGTGAGCAAACCCCCAGATAGGTTGAACAGATTTAAGATTGAAGCATTAGTTAATGGCAGGACTTCATTGATGAGTCTTGTAGGAATGGGGTCTAAAAGACTCGTTGATGGTTTGAAGGAAGTAATCACTGAAGTTAACTCAGAAAGATCAATTGGAGAAAATACTATAAACAAATATTTTTTGGCCATTTTCAACTTTATTAGAAAGCTCAGTGAAGAAACGACAGGAAAGCGTGGGCAGAGAGAGAAGGGGGAAGACATGCAGCAAAGGGCTGTATAATACAATTTAAGGCTGTAACATCACATCATGTGGAACAAGTGAAGTGGTGTGAACACTGTCTAGATGCTCTGAATATCACCTCACAGTTAAGAGCTAACAAATCAACAGTGATGCTTCCATGTTTCCATGTTTCCATGTTGCCAGGTTGCGCTGCCAGCAGCCCGGTGTGTTCAGGTGCAGTCTGACAGGCCTGGTGTTGGAGGGATTTGGTGACGTGGTGTATGAGATGGTTCCCTGGGATGTGGACTTCCTGTCCTCTAAAGGGCTGCAGGTGGCAGGAGCTCTGTTCAGGTTCCACCTGCTGACTGGGAGCTTCCAGCGACTCCACCTGCCGCATTGCCAGCTACTCTCAGGTCACTAACTGTTTCTTTGACACGTTTACTGCCAGTTACATGTCACAGTCCCACCATGAGGTCAAACTTCACATTCACATCCACGTTTACTGGCCTTGCAGCAGATAATTAATGAGCGTACTCATGACTGCAAACAGAAACTGCAGAAGAAATCATCCTCGCCTGATGTTTTGGAGGAAAGAAAAATACTTTCTGATCTTGTTTAATCCTCTGAGTCCGAGACTTTGGAGAGAAGTTTAGATTTAGATTTTGTGTTTGGCTCATTCCAGGGTTACCATGTCAGACACGTCTGAATTGCCATCGCTGGCTGACGTTTGTTGATGGTCTCTGGATGAATGTTTTTCTATCTTGCAGATGGTGGTCGGCACTTCCTATCTGTAGCTCATGTCACTGGGGACTGTGTGGATTTTATCACTCCAGGTCAGGTGACCGATAGTCATGTGACAGTTGATATCTCAGGCTTCTCGTGCTTTGGTCTGGTGACACCAGCGCCCAGTGACCAGATTGCTGGCCTGGTGTTGATCTTCTCTCAACCCACTAATTCCACACTGTTCATCCTGCTGCTGCCCAGGAATGTCTGCCTCACTCAGGTAAGCAGACCCTGCCTGAAGGGTCCTTACAATATCCATGAAAAGTGCAGTGTAAGGTTTGAATTTCAAATGATTTATGTTTGAAATGATATCCTCTGACACCTGTAACAAATACCTGAATTAGTCTTTGTGACTCTGACTGATCACCTGATGTGCAGGTGAGAAAGGAGTGGAAGCGACGGATTGGGGCTGAGTACATCGAAGCTATTCCTGACTGCGAACTGATCCCAAATCACACATACAAACTGATCGGAGAGCCCGTCACAGTCATCCAGCCAGAGGTGTGTCTCGCTGCTACTGCTCTCACCTGTCAATACCTGATGCTTTGCTTTCTCTTTGTTTACCATTGCCATGGTGAATTCTCAAATAGGAACTCCATCAGCTGTTCAGAAACAAGAAGCTGAGTTTGTTGAAGCTGCTTCCTGATCAGAGCCTTGATCTTAATTTTTACACACACACTCTCATGAAGCTCATTTGTTGTTTTTATCATTTCAGACATCAAAGTTCGTGAACTTCAGAGACTACAACAACTTCCTGCCGTCATTCCAGGTGCAGCTGAAGGCTGGAGCCACACAAGTGAGGCTGCAGCTCAGGAGTCATGTGGCTGGATCCCGTCTGATTGGCTGGCTGTTTGGCAACAAAGAGTGTGAGGTCTGGGCCCGAGTCATCCAGCTGAAAGGTAATTCACACTACATGTGACCTTCTTTTACCTGTGTGACTGTAGTTGATTCATAGTCAAACTGAAAACACATCATGGTTCTTGAAAATGTGAGACTTTATCATGGAGGCTCGTGAACCTGTAGCTTCTCTTTGTTTCAACCAGACATCTCCATTGAACGTTTGCCTGTTCTGACCAGTGTTTTTTTCCTGCCTCCCAGTTTGTGTTCATGCGCCTGAATCCTGTTCTTTAATTGGCTGGTGTCCAGCAGTTTCAGACTGCTGCACCCCGACATGCTTTTTGTCCTTTAGAGGCTTTAATCAAACCAAACTTACTGACTCTTTCATCAGCTAATCAGAAATCCAGCTGTTCCACCTGAGAAACGTTTATCAGGTACAGTGATAATATAAAATTTATTAATGAGTCCTTTAATTAATAACTGTAGTTTCAAACATTTCTGATGAATTAACCTGAATAGTCCGTTTAATCCAGAGTGACCTCAGATCTTTGAGTGTGTTCACATAGACAGATCTTACTACAGTATGAACGTCAGAATCAGAATCCTTTATTAATCCCTGAGGAAATTAAATAATACAATATATTACAAAGTTACAGAATATAAAAAATAGCATTAATATATACAAATAGCTCAATTATAAATATCCAGAATCTTACAAAGGTTAAAAGTATATGATTGACATTTTACCCTAAACTGTAAAATTTGGTTATTTGTTATTTTACTGTAGGGGATGTGCAAAATGGTGTACTGTGCATTAATTGGATGTGATATCCACAGGGAGGAATGATTTCCTGTGTCATTCAATGGTGCGTTATGGGTAATCTCAGTCTCTCACTAAGCGTGCTCCTGTGACTGGCCAGCACGTCATGAAGTGGGAGGGAGGTATTGTCCAGCATTGTCTTTATCTTGGCCTCTTCGACACCATCTTAAGGGAGTACAGCTCCATCACCACAACATTAACGGTCTTGCAGATCAGTTTATGTGTGTGGATCTGGTCTGATCTGTGTTCCGGTCTCTCCCATCTCAGTGAAGGTGCTGGACTTGCAGGAGGAAGATGTGACCCTGCAGCTGCTGCAGATGCTGAACTGTCTCGGTTCAGAGGATCTGAAAACCTTCCAGCGCTTCCTGAGTCTCCGGACTGACCCGATCTCCGTCAGCCGACTAGAGGCCGCAGACAGAGCCAGAACTGTTGACCTCATGGTCCAGAAGTACCACGCTGAGGGAGCCAAGGAGGTAACCGAGGAGATCCTGAGTAAGATGAACTACAACCAGCTGGCAGCTGCTCTCAACAAGAGCTGATCAATCAGAAAACAGATGTTTAAAAAAAAAAAAAAATTATATGATTATTAAATGTTTATAATTCTCTGTGTGAACAAGGTTTAGTGGTTTATTTTTACAACAAGCACCTGTTTCAATATTTGAGATGAAATCATCTAAAATATTTTTTCTTAAATAAAAAGAGAGAAACTCTTAAAGTGACAACAACCACATTTCTGTTTGAATTTCCAAAAATGTCACACGATCAAGAACAGGAACACTGATTGCATTACAACTCCCCAAAACTAACAGGTCCGCGAACACCTCATCAGGAAACGAGGTGTAAAATCTCACCTGTAGATGTCAGCAGATTGTGGTTTTTTTCTGATCACATTAAGTAACTATGACAGTATTGCAAATAACTTGTTTATGCACATTTTTGTGTGTTAGAGCCCCAACTTCATTTCAGGAGATGAGACTTGAGGTGAGGAGAAAGAGGATTAGGTTTTATTAAGATCGTGGTGGCATTGTCCCTTTCATGTTTTTGTTTCTATCTTCTTTAATGATAAAACATAGATTTGATCCTTCATATCTTGAGTTTGAAATGCAGATAGGAATTAAAATGCCCCTACACCGCATGCCAATGCCTACCATTTCTGTTCTCCTCCACCTCTGGTATGGGGCCAGCCTATAATCGCTGTTCTGATTAGGCAGAACAGCAATCACTGTATTCAAGATGGTTGGGCAACATGGCAGCTGCTATCTATTTTTAATACATTAATGATAAGTTTATGAGGGTTCCTCAATTTTTGAAAGATGTAGTTACCCACAAATCAATGTATATTTATGAGTACAGTATTTTCTTCTATTACATAAGCAAAAAAATTGACTGAGTATACCCTTCATCACATCTGCAGATGACATTTTGTGTTAGTCTAGTGTAAATGCTAGAAAACAAAGGAAACTGTTAGCATAAGTGCATGCTTTCTACACGCATGCTCTTGTGGCTAAGACGACATATACTGGTTTAAGCCAAGGTGTATGGCACCTTTACGTCGCTGCAACACCTTTTGCAGAAGTAGGCTGTTTAGTGGTGGGAGTGAGTAGCCCGTTTTCTGTTGTTATTGTCATGACTGATGGATGCTCAGTGTACACTCAATAAAGCTGTGTTATAACAAATCACTGATCATTCTACACCTAGCTTTTTAGCTTTGGATAAAACAGAGGGTTTAACAAATTTTAGACTGACACTGAGGTTTAACCTTTTAATAACTCCAGCCGTTTCCTCAGTTAAATCAGATCAACCAGTAAAATACAACGTCACAGACTTCATTAGAAAGTCGATTTTATTAATTATCATAAAAACACTTAAGAAGAATGACAGGATGAATAATGGATTTAACTCCGTAAAATATCTGAAAGTTAAAAGTCAGGCTCATCTCTCAGATTTAAGTTTAACTGATGAAAAACAAACTCAATGAATGAATAAAATATGACTTAATTTTTTTCTTTCTTTTTTATGAGAAACCTGTAAATGTACCAAACAGAGTGAAAACATCCTCAACTTTTCAGACCATTTGAAGGTTTTACATAAGATTTCATGTTTTCTGGAGAATTTTAACATTTCTTCATCTTTATTTTGGAAAGTGACGCAGTTCAGCGTTTCTAAGAAACATATTTGAAGAAAGATAAATATTTGTTTAATGTAGATGCTGAAGAACGTATCCTGGTCAAAAACGACTCAGCGATTACTCACAGTGTTACTGGAGGCCAAGGTAATGCCATCCAGAGTAGCCATCCTGCCATCCTCATATTTCTAAGATTTTCAGGGCTTGACTGCAGATCATCATTCTCATAGCAATGTCCATCACCCTGACTTTAACTTTTGATGGAAACAAACTGGAAATGCCAGTGTCGACACAGCAGGGGGCGCTGCTGCTGGGGTGGGGTGGCTGGGTTAAAGTCACATAAGGGGGATGGGTTCAGGCTCTGTGGGAACATTTAAGGTTTCATGTCTGTAGTGAAGTGAATCTAATAAAAACCTTCGGCATACAGCTTACACTAACCATGTTCATGTGACATGAAGAGGAGTTGCGCCTGTGTGAAGAACAACTATGTTATTGCATGAACACCACCGTTTCTGCTCCCAACAGGAAACAGCTCTATTGTTCATGTTGTGTCTGGTGGTATGTGTACTTCTTGTAATTTTTTTAGAGAGTGGACATGCTTTTTGTGCACCACCAGAGTTTTAGAAAGTTCCAGAAATGCTCTTCAGTCTCTGTCACGGCGGCCGTTTTAACCAGTCAGAGGTGGAAACTGAACATCAGACTCTGATTTTATATAAAAATAAAGAATAAAATCTTTAGATTCACTGCAGCTATTTTAATTATATACAAACTTATTTGTTTTGTTACTAAATATGTAAAAATATGCAAAAATAAGTCTCTGGTTTTGTTTTAGGAATATGCACTTCTATAATACAACTGCTACATTATTCTGTATTTGGCTCAAACGAAGAACTCATTAAATTCTGTGTACCTCAGGCTCACGTCCTGGTTTTCTTCTCTTCCTCAGTTTACATAATTTATCTGACAGACTTTAGACTTCACAAGCTGTACTTGTGACTGAAAAACATTAAAAGATAATAATTTATTTTTTTATATTTGAGCACTTAATTGACAAAAAAACATATCACTCTTAAAGTGATAAATATATCATATTAAAATATTTTAAATAGATTGTCTTTGAGGTTTAGGAGTAAAAAACTCTGAAAAACAAACTGTACTCACAGTAATACTAATTCAATACTAATTACTAATATTACAAAATAATAAATTTAGTGTATAAAATAACTGGGTTTTGAGTGATTATTCAAACTTTGAAATGTGTGAAATAATAAAGGTTCAGGTTTGGGGGATGTTGCCTGATCTTCTGACTTTCATTTTAAGATTTATGGATTTAAATTAGCATATTTTCTCAACAGTAAATTTTTATTTTATAAAGTCATTGAAACAATTTCATTTTTTCTTTAATGTTTTCACAGGATTTCTAATTTTAGCTGGAAATATAAAGTGTTTGAACTCTAAGGGGTTCAATAATTTCATCCAGCCTAAAAATATTGATTAGGTAACCAATCATCTGATTAGCTTCAGGGCTCTTTGATGTTTTCTGTTTCTTTCATGTTTCTCAATCAACTTCTTTGAGAACTTGAGAAAGTAAAAAAAAAAAATAAAAGGAACAAATTTTTTCCTCACTGCTGATTAGAATGGCCGCCGTGTCGTGTGACCTTTCCAGAGAACATCACCTCCTCTGACTGGCCAGTCTGCTGTGGAGGGGCCGGACTTTAGATAGGACTTTGTGAGGCGGGTCGGTCATGGTCGTTACGCATTTCATGTTGGAAGGAAGGGTTGTTACTGGGGTAATGGTGGGTATGGGAATGGGCGTGGCTCCTGTCGTTGTTGGGGTTGCCATAATAGTTGTCGTGGTAACGGATGATGGGGTGCTTGTCACTGTGACAGTGGGTTTGGTTAGAGTCGTCTGAATCTCAGCTCTCCTTGCCAGAGCTGTCCGTAACTTCTCCCTCATCTGTTCGATCTCCTCCTCCAGCTCCTCCAGCTCGCCAGGCCGGGGCGGAGCCACAGCAGCACGGGGTGGGGCATCTGAGGCAGGCGGGGCTATGGTAACGGGGGCAGGGGTGGAAGTAGCAGGCGGAGGAAGTGCCACAGCTGAGGGGGATGGTGCAGAAGCATTGGGTCTTGCAGAGGAGGATGAGGAGGGGAGCGTGAGCAGTAGGTTGGTGAACGAAGCCGCCGGTCCTCCATTCTCACACAGGCTGCTGTTTGGCCCCACCTTCGGCTTGGCCGGTCCCTCCCTCTCAGCCATGGCGCTGCCTCCCTTGGCTTCAGAGACTGCAAGACGAGCAAGCAGACGGCGGGTGTTGAGCGTCTCCAGGTTGAAGTGGACTCTTTTGAAGTCTCTGGCATCTTTGGCAGCAGCAGCAGCAGCAGCGGCGGCAGCGGCGTCCTTGCTCGTTTCGTTGTTCCACTTGGCTGAAGCTCCCGGAGCTGGAGGGGCCGGAGAGGGCTGAGACTTGTGCAGGTTACAGCTGAACACAGACAAAGACCTTAGGCTCAGAATAATGCACATAAGTCAGTGAGAAACATGTGGATAAGAAATCTCTAAACTCCAAAGGAGACGTTTAGCATGAAGAACTAAAAAAAAAAAAACATCATAAGGTCATGTGTTTCTAATTTAAAACCAAGATTTTGCTGTTTTTTTGCTGATCTCTGTTGACATCCTGCAACACCCATCAGAGTTAACCTAAACACTCTGAGCTCAGATGGTGAGACTGACCTCTTCTCTTTCTCAGCTCGCTGCCTCTTCACGTCCTCGTACGTCATGTTCAGAGCTCGGTGGATTTTCTGTCACACAGAGTGTTTAGTTTTCTCGTTTAGTTTTTCACAAACATAAATGAATTATATAAAAGCACTAGGCTGAGGTCATTCTTCTCTGACTTACCTGTGAGGTGTGCAGCCAGTACTTTAGGTTCTGACGGCGGCGGATGTGTGGCAGGACGAGTTGGTAAAAACCATGTTCGCCTGCCAGAGTCAGCAAAGCGCCGCTCACGCCGACGCATAGCAACACGAAGAGTCCGGAAAAGTGACTGATGCCCATCTGAAGAGTCTGAGAGAGAGAAGGGATCGGCGATTACTTATGTTTAAAATTGTAAAGGCATTGAAAAGAGCAAAATACAAAACTAAAATAAACCAAAACAAAAAACACCTGATGAGTGCAGGCCTGTGCAAACAAAGAGATTTTGAGTCTGTTTTTAAATGGACACACAGATGTAACTGATCTAAGGTCAGCAGGCAGCTTGTTTTAAAAGAGCAGGAAGATGTATTTGCCCAGGTCCTCTCTGTGCCTGCAGTGTGTCTGCAGCTGGTTTCTTGCTGTGTTGCTAACTGGTTTCCTGTTGCTTTGTTTTGTTGCCGACTGCAGTTTGTGTTATTTTTGTTTATCTGCCTTTATGAGGTTTGATGGCTGTGTCTCAGAGTGACCAGCAGGGGACAGCATCTGCCCACCTGAGCACAGTCAGAAAATATATCCAGTCCATATCTGAAGTGTCTGGACGCCTCCTCATGTTGTTCTGTTGGCTTTGAGAAGGTTGAAATAAAATACACTTCATGAAAGCATCTCAGGTTTGATCTCTGAGCACCTCTACACCAGCAACAGGAAGGAACAGGTGGCCACGGCCACACAGGTGTGCTGCTGTCACACTGACCTCAGTAACGGCGAACACGCGGTTCCCACACGGAACCACTTTGTACCACTTGTCGTGCAGCAGGTCCATGTATCCATCGGATTTGTACCTGCTGATGAACTCGGAGACATTGGATGTCAGAGGAGAAT